>NW_017306690.1:1012010-1049325 GCF_000935625.1 Nanorana parkeri | reverse complement strand
CCCCTCTCTCTCCCCCTGCCACCATCTCCCCCCCCTCCCTCTCCCTGCTCCACCCCTCACGCTCTCTTGGGCACTCCGCCCCTCACGCTCTCCCTCCTCCATCTGGGCTGAACAGTGCGGTTGTATGAGTTTCCTGCTGGGTTATTGTATTCTGATAGTGGTGGGTGTGCCGCTTTCAGAATCCCCGAACAGCGGCAGCAGAAAATTGGCTGTCACTGTTCGCAGAAAATTTTCTGATTGAAGGGTGTAGACTGGGCCACCTACTGAACTAATTTGTAACACCCTTTGGTGAACAAACGTTTGACCTCCTTTTCATAACGTCAAGTTATGTCAGTATGTGATGCTTCGCCATTTTCGCATGGCCGCTTGTTTTTGAGAACAAACAATTGGATACTTGAGAGTTTCTTTTGTATTACCTACTTATCTACAAGAACACATAGTGTACATGGATAACTACTTGAGATAAAAATTGAGAAATTGTTAAAACAGGACAAAACATTTTAAATGTATAAGTTTAGAACACGTTCTTTTTATCTGTGTGGGTTAATATGAGGATGTGAAACCAGCAGGAGTAGTAAACAGAATGGTTTTCCTTTTTATTGTTCTGGTCCTTTTTTTGTAGTTCTAATTTGGTCATCTTTACTTTGGCACGGCTTTTATCTTATTGTCTATTTTTACATTTAGGTTGCTATCTGTCCTAATGTCCCCATTTCTCTTGAACAGTGATAGCAACACTAGGCTATTTATACTCTTCCGGCATGTCATTTTGAGGGTGTAACAAGGTACATTCAGGCAGTGGGCTATTGGATACTGTGGAAACAAAGGCATGCACTGCATGTAAACAGCTTTTCCAGTAGATGCTTCTAATGTGGCGGCTTTTATATGTGTGATGTGTGAATTCTGGAATTATGTTTACCACAATGCTGCAGAAATGTCTCTGCTTTATTGTAGATGGCATTTCAGTTAAAAGGTTACCGACTAGATTGTGAATGGCAAACCTTTTAGTTTATATACATAATTCTAGTTATGGCCTTTTATTTCTGACCTATAATTGTGGCTGATTAAACACTGCAAGGTATGGTAATGTAAAACCTTTAACACAATTATTTTATTGGAATTGTGAACTGTAGAGACCCATTAGGGCTGTTGAATGCTCTGATAACAAAGCTTGTTTTGTAATAGTGTAAAACAAGGAAATAACTGGAAAAAAACTGTTTTGACTAAGCCTTAAAAACATCAATGACTTTGCTTTAAAGATTAAAAAAAAAAAAAAAAAAAATAGAACTGAAAGTAAGGGAAACCAAACATATTTTGCTAGGAGTTTTTCCTCAGGGATTGCACATGACAAGGCCCCAGGGAGAAGTCTTTGCATGTACATAAAATAAAATTGTTTTCCTGCAGGCAACCTTGTGATTTCCACAGTTCCAGAAGGATCAGCGTGGTAAATGAGATTTCTCTAGAAACATATTTCTTATTAATTTTTTTCTTATGTTCGCTGCAGTTATTTGCTGTTTTATCATCAGAAGTTTTCTGTGCCTTTTTAGCAAAACTGCTTATTTTTAGCAGTGATCAGTAGATTTGGCTACTCTCCCAAACCTCTGGATTTTGTATTGATAGAAGTGGGTTAGTGGTGGTTATGGATGATGGCTTACAGATGGTGAGGGGTAATCCCCTTTTACAGATGAGTCTGAAGCTTCTCATTTGTCATGGTATAGCTAGTAGTAGTTGGTCACACTCAGCCGGACCATGTGAATGTGGCTAATGATATTTCCCCAGTGCCCCCAACAGTAAACTTAAAAAATAAGTTGTTTTTTTTTAAAGAAAAAAAATACAAATAATAAAATACTTTGAAAAGTTAAAAAAAAAGAGTGGAAGGAGAGGAGGAGTACATTGAGTGTAATAGTCGGTGCTGTTTTTGGCACCTAAGATTGTAAATGTGATTTTATCTTATCAATATTTACATAATAAAAAAATTTAATTTACACTATAAAAATATTTAAAGTTAAAAAGGTTACAAAAATAATTTTCCATTTTGGCCTGATTTTTCTATTTCAAATTTTTTTTATTTTGGTGCACCTCTATCTGTAATACTGTAGAGTGGTCCCCAAGACAGACTAAGAGTGGGAAGATTCCCACTGGGGTTATCAGTAGGGTTCTTAGGCTGCACTGATTATCTGCACTAGTGGTTATGGACCTCACTCTGCTCTGTGGCAGGGGCTGTCCGAATCACAAGAGTGACTAAACAGACATTTTGTACATTGCACTTTCCATGGAGTTTCACAGCAAGAGCTCAAAATAGGTTTGAATTGCTTACTCCTTGTTATCTAGTTCTTTAATTTGGTTATTTGAGTTATGCTTCTGCAGTTTCTGTAGCTGGCCTCTTTTCCTCTTTCCTTGGACATTGCTTTGTTTACTGGAGTTTGTGTGGCTCTACATACGCAGAGCGTACGCTGAAGTTGCTCTTTTTGGCTGACTCCCTCTGACAAGGTGTTCTGTCCCCTAAACAAACTCATATGTTTAGCTGAAATACTGCAGAAAGAATCCCAAAGAGCCACCATATAAGGTGAAATATATTTTTGACATATAGCTCTTATGGACTGTATAATGAGAGTAAATCGGTTGGATGATGGAGTATCCAGGTGGTCAATTTAATAAAAGTGTACAATGCACATCTATACCAAAAGACATTGAGGGGAATTTATCAAAACTGGAGCAGCTGTGCATGGCAACCAATCAGCTTCTCTCTTTCATTGTTAAATCTTAACTGACCAAACTGAAGAGAGAAGCTGATTGGTTACCATGCACAACTGCTCCAGTTTTGATAAATTCCCCCCATTGTCTTCATGGGCACGGTGAGTGTCTCTTTAGGTGACAGGTTATGCTCTGTACAGTCTGCAGTATTTGTGGAGGTACAAGTGTTTGGACTGTAAGAGTACCTGGTGATAGAGCCTGTTGTGAGGGTTTTATTAGTCCTCCACTCATACCACAGCTATCTAGCAATCTCAAGACTACACTTTTAAAACTTGAGTGTGGAAATCAGACTTTTGAAGGTAAAGTAGGTTCTTGCATAGTCTTGGGACACCACAACATTTTCCTTCCCTTCCTGATTGTCTGGAATTGTTTTGTTTTCTGTTGGTTGGTTTCTGAGGTTAGTGTGTATTGCATGGACAAGTGATGACTTCTGGGTGGAGCAATTCCACATTGTGGGTACATGCATGCAAACTAAAATCCAAGGAGCAATTTTGTTGCATAGCCACACAATTATAAACAGTCTTGGATTTTTCTGAAGCGCTTGTTGACCATTTTTGTGATTTAGTTATAGACGCCTTATGTCACTTGTTTTGAAAAAGTAATCTTAACTCACCTGTGCCTTTTTTAATCATGTTTATCCATTCCCATTAATAGGGTTTTAGGGCTTGTTCACACCATTCCTGGACCAGAACAGGGTTTGTCCGCACCTGAAAAGCATCCCAATGTATTTATATGGTATTACTGGGCTCTGTTCACACCAGTGCAGTCCCTTTCCCTTCCGGTGCGGGGAAATAAATGCTGTATGCACTATTTTGTCTGATCTGTAACGCACCGAAACGCATGTAAATACATAAACGCATGCAAGCGCACTGGACTGCACCCGAAAGCTCATGTTAAGTGAAAAACGCACTGCACCGCGTCTACAGATCTGTTCCAGATCTGGTCCGGACATGATGGGAACAAGCCCTTAGGGCCCCACATTATATGTGTTAGTATGGTGGTGTGTGCTTTAATCTATGCTGCAATACCATTTTATGATGCATTGCAGTTTTGTGTTTAGTACATTATTATGATGTGCTGCAGCATGTTGTGAGGCCTTAAAATGCTTCTGAGGATGCTATACTGCATAAAAGTGCCACATGTTCTAATTTTATTTATTTTTTCGCAAACCCCCAATATAGCGCGTTGTTGTGAACTGAAGCCATAGGACAATAGACCATTTACCTTTGTTCTTGCCGTGGCACTGTGCTCGGCAATGCAGCCCAACACTGCAGCTGTGACTAAACCATACATGCGATGTTTTCCCTCATTTACCCTTTATATCTGTTTCTATAGAAGAGAAATGATATTCAGCCAATTTTCAATTATTACTTTATGGACTGTCAACAGCAATTCCAAAAGCTCTTTTTGACCCTTTGATGTCAAATCAATAAGCTGTACCCAGACTCTTAAATAATATTTGGCTGGCACCTATTTGTACATGTTTTCATTCCAGCTTTTCACCCCTGACGGCCTGTGTATAAATATGATGGATGCTGTGTAGCTGGGAGGAGATGGCAGCTACGAGTGTTACTGTTGCTGATGGCCTGTAGATTGTGAAATATTCTCCTGCTGTGAAGAGGTCTTCTGTGGGGCGGAATGCCATACCTCATAGCTTTGTACCTGTAATCTGGAACTGCAGGACATAAGCAAAGCTAGACAAGTCCACAGTGCATATAGCTCTGTGTTTCAGAGTTCGGTTATTGACATTTTTATTTGCATGCTTCCTTATTTACAGGCAGCTGAAAGATTGCCTGGGTGTATGCCTGTTTACACACAAGTTCATTTCTCTTTACCTGCTTAGAATGAGAGATTGACCTGATCGTTATTTAGATGCGATTTGCAAGAAGTATGACACATTTGCGCATTGCACTTGACTTTCAGATTATATGTGAATCCACAATTGAGAGGTAACCAGTGCCAGTACGCGCGGTCAAATAGTCCAGTTTAATGGAACTTGTTTTCTGTTCTTGTATTTGTAAGGAGAGATCAATCTGCATTAAAATTGTCTTGCCTCCATAACTGTTACAGGAAAACAGAAATTTGAATGTTTTATATTCACAAGTGTTGATAAGTAATGGGTTTTTTCACACATTTCTACAAATGGCATTTGTTTGCATGCATATAATCAAGGAAGGTTCCACAAACATGAACATTCAGTAGCGAGTTTATAAAAATGAATCGACAAAAAGGGTAGAGTGTCATTTCTTTTTTTTGTGGTGTGGTTTTTCAGTTTTTTTTTTTTTTCTTGATCAATAGGGAAACGTTATAAGCCCAGTCAGGTTTTACTGCTATTCAGGACTCTGTTGGAGAGAGTCCCCCTCTCTTTCTTTTCTGGGGCAACCTTTTTGCTAGGCAGGTAGTGAGAGAAAATATACACCAGGGAAACTGATAACAAAAGTTAGCAGAAGTTAGCGTTCTCCCTACTTAAACTAAAAAAAACAAAACACAAAAAACTTTGTACTGCTGTTGGACAACATTTGTACCAGACAGGAAGTAAAGGTATCTCTCCATGGGAGCTCCAGGTCAACCTGACTGGAGTTCAACTCCTTTCCACACAAAATAAAATATTTGGCTTTAGATACTCTCAATAATGATAGGTGTAAGCACTGCTGATATATACATGGCATAATATTTGTATACACATTAACAAATTGAGCCTTAAGCAAAAGAACCTTAATGTAAGATAAAAAAAATTCAGTGCAATCATACGGCAATCTCTTTAGCTTATTGAGATCAAAAGGGCCACATGGAAAATTTGTCCTGTTAGCTGCACTTACAATTCTGGTATTTAAGAAGCTGTGCTCATACAGCAGCTTAAATACAATAGCCAGGAAGGGAGATCTGAGAACTGAGCCATTTTTCTCCTGTTTAGCCCATATGAACCATTGTATTAATGGACTGTAGGGGACCAAATTTCAAATATGTAATAAAGACTAGAAGTAACAAGCTAAATGGTTCTTGTAATATGTGACTGAGTTTAAAAGTACAGTTTGGTGTTGCCTGCATCGCATGCGCCAATAGTGTAAGGGGCATCTGATTTCATAAGAACGTCTTATTTCACATTGTCTTCTAGTAATATGTCATCCGGTCAACTCGATCTACATTTTTTACAAGTAGGATATTTCTGAAACATGACATGCCTGATGTGATTCATTAAAAAAAAAAGTTTGTCTCAAAGTTTTTTTTTTTGTTTTTTTTATAGGCAGTTCAACCTTCGGATGAAGAGGGATGAGTCTCTTTTTTCTCCTGACTTCAAGCTAGAAATGGGAAGAGAAACTGAAGATTATGACACTTCTCATATATACAGTGGGCAGGTCTTTGGTAAGTTGGATGTTGTATTTATGCCTTTTTTAAGCTGCAGATGCACTCATATTTTTGTATTAGCAGTGTGACTAGCTGAGTTTTTATGTTGCCTTTATTTACTTAAGGTTTCCCCTGTCTTCTGATTTCCTGCCAACAATAGAAACTCGAGGTAGTAGGTCAGGGGTCGAGCACCACGGGAGCATAGCCGCAGCCAGCTCCTTTTGCGCCTGAGGCAAAAAAAAAAACTTTACTAAACGTTTACTATTTTTTATTTTCATAAATAAATGTTTTGTTTTTTTTTCGTAATTTTTTTTTTTTTCATGAAGCGGCGGGAGGAGAGGACAGTGCGATCTACCAGTGATCGCTACGCGATCGACTGGTAGATCGCGATCGACCTTGTGGGCACCCCTGTAGTAGGTTAATGGACTTCAACCTTAATAAATACTAATGATTGTGTGTGGTCACAATTGTTACAGGAACCTAAATGATAGCATTCTTTAGGCTCTCTGTATAGAGCAGTGGAACATGTAAGTGCTATGAAATGAATTTCATTTATTAGAAAACTGACATTTACTGTGTACCAAAAGGAATACAGAGAGTTAGAGCTGGTTCACAGTTTCCTGGCACGTCTCCATTTTTGGAAATCTTTATTGTGACGTGTACATATACCACATGACGTGTAGGTGTGAATGTCGCATAAAGGGGTTATTCCCCCTCTGATACTTCTGTGTCAGCAGCCTCTTTAGTGTCCCTCCCCTTTATTTTAATTAGTTAAACTTGTGATTCTGGCTGGGTATATCAGAATTGACAACACTCATTAAGCTTGCCATAGACGGCATAAGGCCGTCTGATTTGCAGGTGATCTGAACACTGTATAAATCCATGTCCAGTAAAGACTCCTTGGAAGCTGTTCAGAACTGTAATTCATGGTAGGGTAGGCACGCTGTGGAGACCTTCTGTGCTGGTTTATGGGAGGAAACCAGTAGTGATCAGACAATGTTTTCTAACATGTCTAATCACCATTTCCCTAAATGACCCATAACTATCAGGTAGCTCATAGAAATGAGATCATATTTAGATCCATCACATCTGGAGACCAGCTGCACAGATGTGCATGTGCAGCTGGCTGTCCTTTAAAGTATGTGGGCATAATTTAATTCTAGCTATGACTGCATCCAGCATTTGTTTATAGGTTGGACTTGATGGACTAATGTCTTTATTCAACCTCAAATACTATGTAACTATGTAACTATGTATCACATATGATTTACATGTTGTGTGTCGGCATTCAAAAGCAGCGACTGTCATCTGGTCATTTAATTTAAATGAGTGACAGTTGCTGCTTGTAAACGGCAGATTAGGGATTCCTTCTGCAGGAAATAGCAAAGTCCTTGACACAGGAATCCCTTATCGCACCTAAAATATAGGTATGAATTCGGCCTTACACAGGAGCCTGAAGGCACAGTAGTGCCTAAGCACAGGAAATGCACTGCTGGTTTTCAGGAGTAATTTAGTTGTAAGGGTGCTGCTTAAGCACAGTGAAGCCTGATGCCTCAGGACACAATAATCCTACTGGAATACAGTAAGATAATACTATGCATTTCTAAAAAACCCACCAAGCATATTCAGTACTGGCTTCTTATTGCCACAAATCATCAGTTCTGCATGCAACCAAAAGGGAGCCAATAAGTTATTTGTTGGGGTTTACATACCCCTTAACTCCCCATTTTCGGCACATTTCGGGAGTTTAAATTAGTGTTGATAGTTTCGACCTATTTGTTTTTTTTTAAAAAGCAATGTCAAACGTTTGCTAAGCAGGTTCTCACCAACTTCAGTGGAGTAGTGTAGGTGACCATTCGGAGGCCAGGTTTGACCTGCTATGCATTGCATTCCCTAGGATGCAGCAAGTCTCGAGATGCGTTTGTGTTACAGGCAAAATGGTTCAAACGCATTTTGCATTCAAGCACATGCATGTAAGCATTGATGTGTTAAAATAGAAAAGTCTGAGTTTGACATGAATGTTCATATACATGAGCCCTTAAGGTTACTTCTCTGGCTGTCAGCCTGATGCTTTGCCTTCAAATCTTTCTCAGGCCACTGACCTGGAACAATTTATATAGATAATAAATTCTGGCACGTATTTACAGCGTGCTTGTTCCAGGTCAGTGGCTCAGAAATGCAGAAGTTAGAAGACAACTACCATTCTCAGAAGGAGGCAGCCCACATACTTTCCATTTTGACAGGTGTATTTTATAAAGACTCGGTTCACTTAAGGAAGGGGGTAGAAAGTGGAAGCCCCTAGGGGTTACCGCACATACCTTCAGCAGCAACCCAAGCCTTTGTCAAGTTTCAGCATCTCAGTGGGCTGGCTAATAGAAATGAGAGTGGCCGGGCTTAACTGCAAACTGACACCATGCCGAAGCGCTGGAACGTTGCCAGTCAGAACGGCCCAGCATTCAGGTTTACTAGGTTGATGCAGGTACCTCTTGGTGACTGTAAGGGCTAGTTCACACCAAAATTGCGTATGTCTGCGTAACTGCAATGCAATGGGGTTTGCTGCGACTTTACTGCAATTTTACTGTGATTAATGCAATTTTCTTGCTTAAAATTGGGTTTTAGGTGCGTTCCAGTGCGTTTGCATGTGGTTTTATGCATTCTGTTGCAATCCAATGCAGCTAAAATAGCCCATTGAAGTGAATGGCACCGTATTCACGCCCTCCGGCCGTAATGCGATCGCCTGCAAGGGATCGTAAGGCACATTGTGCCTGCAGTGCAGTCCGGTGTGATCAAAATAGTGCTTGCAACATTTTGATCACACTGCAGGCACAATGTGCCTTGTGATCCCGTGTGGGCGATCGCATTGAGGGCGTTGCTATGGTGCCATTCACTTCAATGGCCCGCCACGACCCCTCCAGCCTGGCAAAAAAGCGAGCCGGCCGAGATGCGAGGCAGTGCGTTCTGGCCAGAATCGGACCGGAACGCACTGCAACTGGTGTGAACTAACCCTAAGAGTTTGCCTCCCTTCAGTGACAGTCTCTCTTTATGTATTTAATAACCTTGCCATAACACCTATACATCCTTTTTGTAATTTAAAAAGAAAAGTGGATTACTTCTGTTTTGTTTTTTTAACAGGAGAACAAGGAACAATGAGTCATGGATCTGTATTGAACGGCAGGTTTGAAGGCTTTATTAAAACGCCTCAAGGCACCTTTTATGTGGAGCCAGCAGAAAGATATTTTAAGGACCGAGCCGTTCCATTTCATTCCGTCATGTATCATGAAGATGATGTCAGTAAGTATTGTTCTTTTTTTTGTTTATATATGACATATGAGGCGATTTAGTGCCCTTTCACGTTGATATTGCACCGTGTGGTATCAGATGACTTCTAACTTTTACAAGGTATTTTCATGTGAACGTTCAGATTTCAGAGCCTCTACCCCCCTCTTCCTTTTTTGCACTACGAACATCTACAGAGGAAAGCTTGTTGGTGACTGGGTTGACTGCCGTTCATGCTAACAATTTCAGTGGCCTGAGGTTCTCAAGCTTTATTTATGCTACATATCTCAAGATGTGAGTGTGAATGTGTGCAATGCCTTTGTGATTTTATGGGGGTTGGCATTTTTTTTGAAAGCTGGCCGTATAATACAAGAATATGGGGAGTAGGAAAAGAAAAATGTGGCATATCAGCAACTTGTGTAGCCAATAACGTTGGTCAGCAGGTTCTCGCTGACAATGGCCCATTTTTTTAAATTTACATTTTGGGTATGTAACTGTATATCGTTGCTGCACAAAGAGAGAATCTCTTCGAAAACTGCAAAATTGGCACCGCTGTTTTCTTGTAGCTCAGTTAAAAAGTTCTGTAATAACTTTTACACAGTCCATTTAAACAGTGTAGTAGCTGTTACATTGTTAATAGTTTAATGCAGGGGCCCACAAACCAGTACTATGTGGCCAGCAGCCAGCTGACAAGTCAGGCACATGGTCACGGACCGCGTACCTGACTTGTGGGAGCTACACCTACACTGCCGACACTCAGATCCTGTCGGCAGGCAGCCGAGTGAATAACTGAGCCAAAGCCTGTTTGGCTATTCAGTTCAGCTGTGTATGGCTATTTGCAGCCGTACATTTGCAGCCTTCGGCTCCCTTCACTTTCATTCGGTTCAGCCTAACAGCTGCAGCACGTTTGGCTGAACCAAAGGGAAGAACCTGTTCGCCTCAGCCTATCCAACATCTGAATTTGCTGAGGCAAACGTTTGGCAGAGAGACCATTTTCACACACAAACTTGGTGATATGGCAGCCTTGGATTACGTACTCCAAACCAAACAATTTTCAGTTTTCCCTTTTTGTCCATCTGACATGTGGACATCTTCAAGCTCTCCTCTCGACTTTTTGCTCTTTCCTTTTCCTCCTTTCTCTTTTCTCCTGCTGACCCATCCTCCTGACCCTTTCCTTGTTACATTCCCTCTTACCTCCCCCTCTTTCCCTTACGGGCCCCAGTTTATACATCCTAGAGCATATGTGTCAAACCCAAGGCCCGCCGTCCAGGACCGGCCCGTGATGGAATTATCTTTGGCCCGCATGATATTTAATTATCATTCGATCTGGCCCGCCGGTATATTGCCCACACTACCGAAAACTTTGTAATTATAATGTGTGATATACTGTACAGGCCACGGTATTATACTGTGTGATATACTGTATAGGCCGCTGTATTATACTGTGTAATATACCGTGTGATATACTGTATATGCCTCCGTATTATACCGTGTGATATACTGTATAGGCCTCCGTATTAGAATGTGTAATATACCGTATAGGCTGCCGTATTATACCGTGTGATATACTGTATATGCCACTGTATTATACTGTGTGATATACTGTATAGGCTGCCAAATTATACCGTGTGATATACTGTATAGGCCGCCATATTATACCGTGTGATATACTGTATATGCCACTGTATTATACTGTGTGATATACTGTATAGGCCGCCGTATTATGTGTAATATACTGTATAGGCCGCTGTATTATACTGTGTGATATACTGTATAGGCCGCCGTATTATAATGTGTAATATACTGTATAGGCCGCTGTATTATACCGTGTGATATACTGTATATGCCACTGTATTATACTGTGTGATATACTGTATAGGCCGCCATATTATACCGTGTGATATACTGTATAGGCCGCCATATTATACCGTGTGATATACTGTATAGGCCGCCATATTATACTGTGTGATATACTGTATATACCGCTGTATTATACTGTGCGATACACTGTATATGCCGACGTATTATACTGTGTGATATACCGTATAGGCCGCCATATTATACTGTGTGATATACTGTATATACCGCTGTATTATACTGTGCGATACACTGTATATGCCGACGTATTATACTGTGTGATATACCGTATAGGCCGCCATATTATACTGTGTGATATACTGTATATGCCGCTGTATTGTTTTGAACCAGCCCGACCTTCGACTTGGAGCATTTTTTAAATTTTGGCCCGCTGTGTATTTGAGTTTGACACCCCTGTCCTAGAGTCCATCTCTTTTGAGGGTCTGTCCATACCAATGACTTTTTGCAGGGCCTTAGCCCTTCCCATGTATACAGGGTATAAAGTGTGTTTTGTTTGATTAGAGTTGTGCACAGTGAGGAGAATATATCAAAACTGGAGCAGACAAAATCTGGAGCAGCTGTTCAGCTGTGCATGGCAACCAATCGGCTTCTCTTTCTTTTCAAATCTTAACTGAACAAAATGGAGAGACACTGATTGGTTGTCTTGGACAAATGTCCAGAGTTTGTCTGCTCCAGTTTTGATAAATTCCCCTCAATGTATTGCTGTTGGCAAATTGCCATAGCTGTTTGCTTTATTGAATCTTTTATTTAAAAAGAAGAAACACAAAAAAACCTTTGTGAAAGGGAAAGAAACCTGTGATTTCAGTGCCTCTGTTGTGTACTCTGAAAATGTAATTTTACCACAATGCCTACAGCTTCCGGGTTCATTCACACAGCTGTGAATGGCCTTACACCGTAAAAAAAAAAAAATGTCCGATACTTCTGCACCTGGGAGTGACAGGTGTTGCATACAGCAGTGGGCAGCAGCCTGTACAAATCAATGATAGACTGCAGCTGTATACATATACCCACATATCTGAGCGTTCACATTCATTCAGGGGTGAATGAGCCCAACGATTGACTGTATCAAGCATGTTGATTTGGATGCACATATGAGACTCGGTACCACAACAGCTACAGGTGAAACTCGAATAATTAGAATATCGTGCAAAAGTAATTGCAGTAATTGCTGCAAAAGGGGCCCAAACCAAGTACTGAGTACATATGCATGCTTGTACTTTTCAGAGGTCCGATATTGTTCTATGTACAATCCTTGTTTTATTGATTGCATGTAGTAATCTACTTTTTTTGAGGTTGTGGATTTGGGGTTCTTGGTGTTTTCATGAGCAGTAAGCCATAATCATCACAATTATGACAAATCACGGCTTGAATTATCTTGCTTTGCATGTAATGAGTCTATCTCATATATTAGTTTTACCTTTTTAAGTTGCATTAGTGAAAATAAAGGAACTTTGCACGATATTCTAATTATTTGAGTTTCACCTGTAGAGCTGTTCCTCATCCCTGTTCTAGGCGATAAGGCATTGCAAGATTGACAGCAACAGCATGAGGGGGGGATTGTAGTTTCTGCACTCCAGGATTGCCAAGGTTGCCTACCCCTGGCCTATAAGATATATGATCAATTCACCTGTACATTCTAGCATATGCATGTTTGGTGTTGTGCTAAACATTTGTGTAAACACTTCTCTACTTGCCTCAGTCATAGCCAGGATTATGGAACAAGTATGAAACGTAACTATGCACAGTTCTTCTGTAGGTCACTAACCCCAGCCTGACAGACGTGTAGGGTGGATTCACATACAAGGCATCAGATTCCATTAGACAACTTTGCATAATGGAGGTGTACAACAGGTATTAGCCATATACAACAGGAGTCTATTGAGAGGTTGTTAGGATTCTAAGTACAGTTTATGTATTCCAGCTGCCCTGCTTGAGCTGGGTATTTTAAAGGTGGCCATACACTTTATAACCATCGCAAGACCTTAGTCTTGCGATGGTTGTAAAGTAATTAAAAAAACGTACAATCTGCCCATCTTGGACATGATCGCAAGATCATACTTGCGATCATCGCAAGCCCACCCCGCTGAGGGGTGAGCGTCCGATGACCGCAATGCTGAACGAGCCCGTTCGGCATTTGTCTCCCGAGCATGCCACAAACCAGCCGAAAATCGTAAGATTTGCGGCTGGTTTTCCAACATGCTCCTTAGACAAAAGACGTGCGACTATACAGTAAAAACGGTTGCACGCCTTCCATACACTGCACGATTCTCGTATGATCGCGGGATTTCCCGCGATTCTCGTAAGAGAATCGTGCAGTGTATGGGCACCTTTAGAGGGATGGATAGGTCAGTCCGCACACGCCAGATGTTAACTCTAATCATTTGTTGCAACCCCCATTCTCCTCAGGTCGCGGTTCATCAGACCTCCTTATAGTCATTACAAAAAAAAAAGGAAATTCACTGTGACATGTAGGGTTGGAGCTAACTATTATTTTCATAATCAATTAGTTAGCCGATTTATTAACTTCGATTAATCGGATAAAAAAAAAAAAAGGCTCCAGTGATGGACAACTAGTTTCTATTGAGATTGTAGTCCCTCACAGGAGCAAGCTTGGAGCGGTGGAAGTAAAAAAAAAAAGTAAGGTGTGCAATATAGTACATTATACAGCGGCGCAGTGCAGAATACCAGCAGCTATAGAGGAATGCAGCAATAGTACATTATGCTATAATGTACTATTGCTGGGATTTGTAGTCCTCTGTAGCTGGTGTTGTTCTGCATTTCGCTGTATGCAATGTATTATTGCTGCGATTTGTAGTCCTCTATAGCTGGTGGTATTGTGCAGTGCGCTGTAGAATGATTATACGGCACAATGCAGAATACCAGCAGCTATAGAGGAATACAACAAATGCCAGCAATAGTACAACATTGTACTATTGCTGGGATTTGTAGTCCCCTGTAACTGCTGGAATTCTGCATTGCTTTGTATGTAATGTATTATTGCTGGGATTTGTAGTCCCCTGTAACTGCTGGAATTCTGCATTGCTTTGTATGTAATGTATTATTGCTGGGATTTGTAGTCCCCTGTAACTGCTGGAATTCTGCATTGCTTTGTATGTAATGTATTATTGCTGGGATTTGTAGTCCCCTGTAACTGCTGGAATTCTGCATTGCTTTGTATGTAATGTATTATTGCTGGGATTTGGTGTTCCTCTGTAGCTGCTGGTGTTCTGCAGTGTGCCGCTTAAAAAAAACAAAACCACAACAGGAAACCTTTTAAAAAGCTCTCGGCTGATCTCAACTAACTTTGAATGACGGTGTGGTCAGCGGGCAGCGGCGTTGTTAGTTGTCGGTGGGTAGCGGCGAGTCGGGAAGCTCACCGGGAGCAGAGGGCCAGACGCATGTCCTCAGCGTGCGGCGGGTGAGGGAGCTCACGGCGAGGAGGAGACCAGCGGCTTCAGTCTGTGCGGTGGGCGTGGCCACATCGTGAGCAGCGTGTGATGTGTGACTCAGGCCGCGTGTGGAGCCCTAACAGGCTAATCAATCGATAGCCAACGAATCGCCGATCGAAAACGTTGCCAACGTTTTTAATCGACTAAATCGATTAACTGTTACAGCTCTAGTGACATGAGAGACGATTAAGACAATCCCCTTAAAATCAAATTGAAAGGCGGTCAATGTTCTGAGTAGTACAAATTACAATAAGTATTACAGTTGTATTTGTGTGATAACCTGTTGGATGGGAAAAGTTTAGTTTTTAGAAGCTATATCACAACAAGGATGTACAATGTCTAGTTACATCTGTCTAATACAGAGCCAGATGTTCTACAGTAGCTCTATAGAGTTTGCTTTTTCTGGACCACTGCCTAAAGTTTGCTTTTTGTAGTCTTCCTTCTTATCCAGTGATATACTACACAGACGTTTCTCCATTCTTGCATTCTCATTTAAGTGGATTGCTGTTGTACCTATGTGGTAACATTTACTGACACAGTTGACATATGGTGGATATTAAAATATTTGTCGTTAAATACGAGTGTTTTACTATTCTGCTGTGTCACAAGGACCTCTGCTTGATCACTAAAGTTGCACCAAGGTAATTGCCATTTCTGGAGGACTGCGTTTGATTTTAGATTAATTGTCATCTTTTTGCACGCCAGTAATCAGTTTTTATGATTTAATTTAAGGTAGACAAATCCTTCTTTAGGAGGCATATTAACTCTCCGTACACACTTTGGTACAGTTTTCCTATTCTTCTTAATCTTTGATCCATGCTTCAAATAATTGGAAGCAGATATTAGATGACATTTGCCTGCGTTTTAAATATAGTGCATACGCATCTACCAATGATTTTTTTAATCATATATAGAGTCCTGAACTGGGAGATAGATATCAATACATTTTTTCTTGTACCATAAAATTCTATTCTGGTAATGATTAAAATTGAATGAAGGTTTTAGATCAAAAACCTTTTGACTTTAAGATATTTCAGGTGCTGATTAAATCACGCTGCTTCTTAAGGCGGTCATGCACCTTACAACCCTCGCAAGACTTTTGTCTTGCGAGGGTTGTAAAGTAATTAAAAAACGTACGATTTGCCCATCTTGGACAGGCAGATCGTAATTGCGATAATCGCAAGCCCGCCATGCTGAGGGGCGGGCTTCCGATGACCGCAATGCTGAATGGGCAGTGTGCGCTAGCGCACACTGGCCCGTGCGGCAGTAATCTCACGATCATGCTACAATCCAGCCGAAAATCGTACGATTCTCGGCTGGTTTTCCAACATGCTCGAAATACAAAACTTGTGCGACCGTACAGTAGAAACGTTGCACGCCTTCCATACACTTTGCAATTATCATACGATCGCGGGATTTCCCGCGATTCTCGTACGATAATCGTACAGTGTATTGGCACCTTTAGTGTTGATAAAGTTTGTTTCCTGCAGAATCAGCTGGTTCCCTGAGCACTGGCCCTGACTTCCTGTTTTAGTGTGGCTTCTTTCCCTTGCTGGGTTCTATGGAGACACCCTTGTATGTGTGATGATAAGCTGTGCGTCTCTCCGCAAGCATAGGCACAGCAAGAGAAGACACTCCTTTGCTTCCCCCCCCCCCTCCACTGTCTTCCCTTCTCCAGCTAGTAGACAAAGAGTTGCTGGAGACTGGTCTGTACCTTGTGATCTTGTGCTGGACAGGAAATTCAGGAAAGCCGAACGAGAGAATTGGAGCTGTTTAGAAACATGATGACTGTAAGTGGGCAGAAATGTAAAAAATTTTTTTTGCTGTGCAGTGTATTTTTGTTGTAATTCAGCTCACTTTCCCGTTCAGCTATGTTGTCCTAGTTTGTTTACTTCTCCTGTCTTCTCCAAACTCTTCACCGTCTTGTGAATTACCCTGTTATTATTTGACATGAACATAGCAGTTTGATTTAATTAGGGATGCACTGTTACTAGTATCTGTGCCGATACAGAGTATTTGAGAGAGTACTCTTACTCGCCCAAATGCTCCGATAGCAGAACTTCCGGTCAGAGGGAGATTTCCTCTGTTTGGTAGTGCCGCGAGGCAACATGGAGCAGGCTTCCCGGCCAATCAGGAAGCCGGGCGGCGGGTAATGATACGTCAACCGGCTTCCTGATTGGCTGGGAAGCCAGCTCCATGCTAGTGGAAGTACTGCTATCGGTACTCGGTATCGGCGATACCAAAAGATAAATATTGGTACTTGGTACCAAAAAAAATATCTGCGCATCCCTAAATTTAATGTGAGCAATTTTATTGCTCACAGTATTTATTATTGGGTTAGAATGTTCTGCTTAGATTGTATTCACTTAACTGGTACATGGAGACTATCTTTTTGTTCTTCCCATGGTGCTTTTATTTGGTGGGTAGCTTTTTTTTAACTCAAAATTAAAAGATAAATGTAACCATTCTAACTACAGGGATCTGTAGTCGCAGTAGTTACATTTAACTGCTAGTTCTCTAGACCGTTCTCCAGAATTGCTAAATTGTCTCATGTTGCCAAGATGTATTTATTTCCTACGATCATTTGTCCCCATTCACACTTTCGCATTGCGTGATTGATTGCAGTGTCGTGGCCTGTTAATAATAGAACCCCAAACTGGCCAGTAAAATGCACACAAATGAGTGGTCAAAAAACTCAGGAAGCTTGCAGCCGAAAATGCTGTATGAGCTTCTTTGCAGCGCATGCGGCAGCCAATTGAAATGAATGTGCTGACGTATGGCTATGGCAACAAAAACCACACATGAATGCGCACCAACCTGACACACATTCACCAGAAAATGTGAATGTGGCCTCAGTGACATCTAGTGGCCATAATGTGATATTGTCCTGATTTCAATACTGTCCATAATGAGAAAAGAGCCTTAAGAACATTTTAATTTGGCCCATTCTCGCAACAAATGGTTAATTTACACAGAACTAATGGACATGTACGAATAGCTATGCAATTTAATTTTTTTTATAAATGGACCCATTAGTTTCATCAATGGATTACAATTTTGAGAAACCGCCATTCACACAGCATAGCTAGATTAAAATATATTTGATTTGTATATATATTTTTTTCCTTTGCTTTGTCTTTCCCTTCTGGTTGTTTGTTTGGAGCAGGCCATTGGGCAGACTGCTAGCTATTCTGAACAATTTTCAAGTGTGGATAGTGTTAGACTGAGGCAAAATGCAATAACTTGAGGTGCCCATACACCTTACGAGTATGCGATCGACTTTTCGTACGACAACCGTAACGTGTGAATGTAGTGCCCGACCGATAGTACTGTACAATCGTACGACTTTTGACGGTCAAGCATGTTTGAAAACTTTGGTCGATCGTACGATGTTCGCATGGTTGGTGGCATTTCCGTTCGTCAAAAGTCGTACGATTAACACTGCGAAAATATTTGCGGTCAATTACCGCAAGTCGTCCAGGTTTTTTTTTTTCTAACTACCGCTGATTGAACCTTGCGATAATCGGGGCAGGATTGAGGCCGTCGTACGAAAATCGTACGATGGTTCGATCATTGGACAAAAAGTTTAGTCCGATAATCGTAAGGTGTATGGGCACTTTTAGTGTTTTCATCCAAGCCTTGAGATCTTTAACCCTTTAGATAGAACAGACAGCTTTCAAATCTAATTTTCAATTTATTGGGTGTGCCAACACAGTATGCACAGGGTAATTTATGGTAAACCAACTCCAGAGCGCTCTCCAGGAAGCTAGCTAGGATTGTCATAGCAAATTTTAAATATTTATGTATGTTTTGCTATGTGAATGGAAACCTGTAACACATTTAATAGGTATTACCCCAATTCAGCTGCAAAAGCTGAAATACCATTTTGAGTAATTGGCAATTCCTGTGTCTGTACATTTTGAGCACGCAGAGGGGGGACGTTTTTTTTTTAGATGTCTTGTTGAAAGGAGGATCAGCTGTTGCCATGACAGAATCATTAGGAAGGGACAGCAGTCCAATTAGAGCTAATAATAATGTGGTCTCCCAGGTCAACTGATCCGTCTTCACAGCTTGTGATGTTTGTAAGTAGTAGTAATAGGCTGATGACTCAATTGGAGATTTTGTTCTTACCATAATGGAGAGCGGGGAGATAATCGGTGCTTTCAGATACCACTATTTTTATTCTAGACAGCAGTCAGGTAGCATGACTGGCCTCTATGCTTGCTAACTTGATCATAGCGATTTTGCTTGAATAGAATTCTGTTTTTTACTTTACAAGATAGCTTGCATGTATGTCAGATAATCCGTGACTTTTATATGTATATACATACAGGATTTCCTCTGAGGTTCATCAATATTGCTTGTGTACCAGTGTGCATTCTGTAGGTTTAACCATTGATTTTTGATATTTTTGTTTAGTCTGCCTGAGGACTGGGCAAGTACTGCTCAAATGTAGAGAGTACTTAAAATGTCACGGCATTAGGTCATAAAGTTGGTCCGCAAAGCTTTGTGTGCAAGCTCATCACTTTGTTGTCCACTCTGCAGCTGATCACTGCTTAGCGTAGCAGTTTCTAAATTATTTCACTTGGGTTTTACAAAGTAAATTGTGTGGATGACACTTTCTTGGCACCTCACAGCCTTGTGTATCTCACCTAGGTTTGTTTTTTGGTTTAATTTAGAATTTCTAAGATAACATCTTGTGCTATGCGATGAATTCCATACAGTTCCTAAGGCAGATTAATTTAGAAGGCTTCTTGCATTTTGAGAGTAATGATTTTATTAATCTGTGGTGAATCTACTTTTCTGAAGAATAATTAGAGCTTGTGAACACAACAATTTGCCCTATGAACTTAACTGTCATTTCAGCAGACCAGAACATGCAAACATTACAGGTTGTTTAAGGGTATTAGGATTACAGGGGCTCAAGTAAAAGGGTTTCCATATTCATTAAAATGAAAGTGACACTAAAGTCAAATGAAAGTTTGCTTAGTTTTAGTTAAATCTTAAAAATGCATTCAAGTACCTTAACTATTAGCAAAAATGTATTTTATTTGTGTATCACTCAAATCCTTTGTAAGAGCTTGTTCACACCACTGACAGTGTGTTCCAGCATGGTTAGCTGCTAGAACGCACTATATCGCATACTAAACTCCCCCCTGCATCCTGGGAGGGGGCGTGGCGGTGCATTGAAGGCAATGGCACTGCAGCCCCCCCAGTTCGATTGCCTGCACCAGAACGCGTGGCACAACAGTGCCTGCTTTCCGATCCAGTGCATTCGCAGAAAATTTGTACTGATACTTTCCCTCCTTCTAAAGGGTGGCTACTTTTCTTCCCCGTGGTCCCTGTGTGTTGTAAAGTAGCCACCACTCTATGCTCGCTCTTGTGATGGACTAAAATTCTATTCAGCTAGTCCTGTGATTTTCACATCTCTTGCCTATTCCATATTCTAACCAGGCTCGTAATACCACTATATCCTGCTTTAGCCCAGTATGGTAATGGTGCTGACTTCTTTTCCAGAAAGGAGAGGACACTGGAACCTGTAAAGTGAAAACAGGCATGCTCAAGAGAATTCTGAATCCATTTTTTTTTTTTTTGGTCAAACAGTTCATATAAATTTATTTCAACTGCGTATGAAGATCACCTAAAGTTCCAGATGTTTTCTTTTTATTTTGCTCTGAATTGATTTAAGAATTTATAAATTGGAAAGTCGTCTTTTTTTTTTTTTTTGCAGACAGAATTTGAAATGGAGATTAATCTCCAAGATAGGAAGTTTTCTACCAAAAAGTGAATTTCAATACTTGTAATGAGTTTTCAACAAAGCTCTTTTGAGCCTTGGGAGTTTTGTAACCTCCTTGATTTTCTGCCTTCCAGAGTATCCTCATAAATATGGAGCTCAGGGGGGATGTGCAGATCACTCCGTGTTTGAAAGAATGAAATTATATCAGATGTCGGCTCAAACTGCACCAGAGAAACAGGTAAGGCCCTTTTTTGTTTATACTGTTGTTCTTGAGAGCCTCAAAAAACGAATTGCCCACAATGCCTGGGGATGCTTAAAGGTTGAAGGCTAAGTTCACCTTTTGCAAAAGGAACAAACAAAAATTGAAAATTAGGAGAGATGGGGAAGGACGGCTGGACTACAAACTGCATTAAATCAGGTCATACAGTGTCCAGCTGTCCTCGCTCTGGGTAGATGCGGGAATATGGGCAGCTCTACCCAGAGCGAGGACGGCTGCACGCTGTATGAGGTGGTTTAATGCAGTTTGAATTCCAGCCGTCCTTCCCCGATCTCTCCTAACTGAAACTCCGTACCTCAGTACAGAGCTCTGCCTGGGAGAGAATGTGCAGAAGTTTGAGCTTTGCAGCTGTGATCGAGTGATCGCAATTGCAATACTTTTCAGGCTAATATTAAAGAAATGCATATTTGATATATTATGCATTTATTTTTGCCATAGGTGAACTTGGCCTGTAAAGTACAATCTCTGCCCTTATGCAAAACATTTCTAAATATAGTTATGCGGTTAATTTGAACCTTACACTGCTCAGCCTGTCTAGAACTTCCAGGGGTCCTGTGCAATTCTGCATAGGTGCCAGGAGACGATTAGAGTTTATCGCTGTCATGAAGGCAGTAATACCTCTATGGTATCTCGTCATATTCACCAGATTATAATTACTACTATTATGATGCAACCCTTAGTCATTCACATGGCATAGAAGGGGAGACATCATATCAATTTATGTGTAGTGTTGTGATTGTTTTGCATGGGGTCCCCCTAAAATCCATACCAGATCTGAAGGGTAAGAACAAAGCCTCCAGGAGCAGTTTTTTTAAACGTCAGTTTTGCTGTATTAGGCTGTATATGTTGTAAATATACACCTCTTCTCAGGCAGATTCAGGACATCCACAGAGTCACCCTCTATGCTCATTAATGTGAAGGACTACAAGATGCAGAGGGTGTCTCTTCTCCGTCTCTGCCCTCTAGACTCTGCAAGGAGCTGGGATTTCTTCAGCTCTCTCACACAAATATGTAATCTTTGATTTCTTTCCAAGGATGGAGTGTGGGGTGCAGTGGCGTAACAACCGGGGGTGCAGCAGGGGCGCGGGCACCGGGCGAAATGGGGGAGCTGCTTGTGAGGAGATTCATCATGTGAGCTGTCACCAGCCTCATACTCTCTTCTGAGCCTCGGCTCACATGCTGATTCTGGTCACACAGTCACAGAGGAGACGGCTCCTACATTTGTAATAAAGTTGTATTTCTGTGTAGATTGTTGTAGGTTTTTTGTAAGTAGTTTTGATAATTCGGAGCATTGCAGAGGATAATTAAAAGGAATGAAACGACCAGTGTGTATAGTGAGGAGAGGGAGGCAGCTGTGTGCAGTGAGAGATTCCTCTCTGCCTCATGGGAGTTGTAGGCAAAGAAAGATGTGCACCTGACCAGAGGCGTGTTCAGTTCCTTAGCCAAGCACTGTGTAGTTCTGTACACTTCAGTTCACTGCAGCAGCTTCACTGAACGCTTCAGCTGCACAGTGCTAAGCAAAATGGCGGAGGAAAATATTTTTGACTAATAAATACCATTTTCCAACGAATATTTGGGGTACTCGTTCACCAAAACATTGAATTGTAGGTTCCCACCCTGAATTGATTTTCTCCATCGGGGTTCAGGCATCTTTCTCCAGCGCTGCCAGGTGTGTCCACTGTTAAAATGGCCACTGGTGCTTTGTCCACACCTTTTCCGTGCTTTGCATCCACATTCACTTCCGCTGCGAGTGCTAAGTTAGCAGTGCTGAGAGCTGACTTGCAACACATCTTCAGCGGCAGTTTGCTAACTCAGCATTTGCAGAGCATCTGAACACACCTTTAAATCAATGTGCACGGCTCTTTCTAAGTGACAGGAAGTGTGAGGGGAGGAGCGAGCACAGCAGACTTTCTAAAGGGATTAAAATAGTAAGACTTTATTTTAAAATATAAATAAATGTGGCTTTGGAGAATATAAATTGCGTATAAGGAGAAAAAAAAGCTGAGGGTTTTGTGTTCCTTTAAAGGAATTGTGTATGTATAGTGTTGTAAGAATTAAAAACCCCTGCTTCCTGCTTACATAAAAAACAAAAAAAAAAACCTCTAGGGTACTGGCCAGCTCCCCATGCCCTTTGTTTGACACTCCCTTGCCAGCAAGTCTAGAAAATGGTCAAAAATATTAATATTATTATAAAAAGTTTTTGGTACCATAATTAGGTTAACCAGAGGCACCCAATTTATAGGCTTTTTAACATGTGCCAAAAATGTAGAGGGGTGGCGTTCAGTGACTCTGGCAGCTAAATAGTTAAGATACTGAATATGAATGGGGTTTTTTTTTAAAAAATTTTTTAGTGACACTTGAAGTAGTACTTTAAATCTGACTATGCAGAGAGCTTGAAGAGGGTAAAATACAAATATATTAAATAAGGGAAAGAATTGTGTTTACTTCGTTGCACGGGTTGCTGGCAGATAGGATGGAAGAGAACAGGGCTGACCTCTACAGTGTGTAGCTCCTCCTTTATTCTTTATTCACAGGCTGGTGCTGTCTTTGCGGTGTTGCTTTAACTGCAGAGTAAAATTAGGTCAAAACCTGGCTGTTCTGTCTGAGTTGTCTATTTTAGAAAACTGTCTGAACAGAATTAAACCTTTTTTGTGATGTAGTTCTTGGAGGTTCCCTATGTTTGTAATAAAAGCGGTTACTCACTCCAGGAAGCACGTGAAATAAATAATGATGACATGATCTAGAGGGGGGAGAGATGTTTGGGAGTAACTGAGTCATGTCGGGACTTTCTCTTCAAGGAATGCCTAATTGAATTTTTTCAGCCTGTCATTCAGCAAATTAAAATATTTCCCTCTATTTTTAAATATTATTCTTGCTTTTCTTAATGCTGCTTCCATGGGTTCCCCCTCTCTGCGGATGTGCTGCTCCAGCTCTTCATGAACGATCACTCTGCTGCAAGAACTCGGTTTGCCTAACCATGCACCAATGCACAGTGCGCATTCTTTCATTGACAAAACACTCAGCTCAGCCTCTGTTCTGAGAAAAGGTGGACTGAGCATGTGTGGTTAGGCAAGCCAAATTCTCACAGAACAGTGCTCGTTCATGTAGAGCTGGAGTAGCGTATCCAATGGTCAGTCTGGTCCTGTCATGTAGATGGGATGGAGGGGAGGAGCCTTCAGAAGCAGCAATAAAAAAAGACTGAGGACTATATTTTAATTTGGAGTGTAAGCTGCAATGCGTATGGATTAAAAAAAATAATATTATTAATGGTGAACTAACCCTTTGAAGGTGCATTCCAGTAAGAATTTGAAAGTAAGCTTAGAAATGCATTAAGGAAACAGCCTGCATTCTCGAGCCATCGGGTTTTCTTCCTGGCAATGCCGTGGTGCACCAGCCTGTCCTACAGCATGATGATCTGGAAACCAATTTTGGTTATTTATTAAACTGGTTATTTTATCTTATTTCGAATGATGACGAGCTGCACTTAAACACTCATTGTTGGATTACCTTAAAAACAATTCTAGTATATTGGTGTCAATGCTAATATATATATGGATGGATGGATGGATGGAGCCATATCTATCTATAGCTATATAGCCATATCTATCTATAGCTATATAGCCATATCTATCTATAGCTATATAGCCATATCTATCTATAGCTATATAGCCATATCTATCTATAGCTATATAGCCATATCTACAGATATATATCTAGATAGATATTTATTTTTTTGATACACTACATGTTTCCAGAAATGGTTCTTTGGCATGAGTTTGTCACTGAAAAGTCACTTGAGGATATGCTTGTTCCGATCTGCTGGATTGGCATTTTTTTAATTCTGGTGCCAGTTGTTGTTTTTGTTGAAATGCATTATACAAAATGTAGATGCTGTGCCAACCAAGCAAAAAAATAAGGTCCAGTTCATGCTGTTGTGCTGCATTATGCTGTGCGTTAACATGGTATGCTGCAACTCAGTTCCATTGGCTTGGTGTGTTGGGGTGATATTAAGAATAATTGGCACCGCATCGCACTATTGTGTGTTATTATGCTTTGCAGTATCCCCCACACAAGTTACTGCACAGCAACTTATCAGTTTTAAACATGGTTTTCTAAGTTTTAGATGAATGAATTGTAGTTATTTTTCATTCTAGAAACTATTCCGTTTTTTTTTTTTTTTTTTTATGGTTTAGTGCTATTCTATGTAACATACCTTCTTGTTCTCACCAACATCTTAGGAACATATGGACGAACATGAAGAGATTGGTCCTGTCATCCTTAGGAAGAAGCGAGCAGCTCAGGCAGAGAAAAATACTTGTCAGCTCTACATTCAGACCGATCACCTATTTTTCAAGCGGTATGGAGAAACCAGAGAAGCCGTGATAGCCCAGGTAACTCATAAGAATACAGATTAATCAAATTGTTGCCAAAATGATAAGTGTTGGATGCAACTGAAGCATTAATGCACCTCTGTAGGAGACCGTTTAGAATATTACTGTTTTACTTGTCATGGGATTTGTATTTTGTTCACCATTCTTGTGATACACACACATTTACTAGTCGGTAAGACCACTGCTGCTTCATAGGTCAGCTCACTGGAAGGGGGTGATTCTTGTTCACTATCCAATGAGGAGGCTGTAAATGGAGAGGTGACTTTGTCGAACCATGAAAATGAATGCTTAATCAGGAAATGCATGTGTTACCAGTCGGTATTTGCAGTGTGGGAAATTTGTGCAAGTCAGCCAGTTGGTAAGTGAGGTCTGTTCATTACCGCACCCTACAGTGATTTCGCTCTGTTCCCTGAAGGTGTTAATAAATGGAGTGTAGGCTGCAACGCATTTGGCTGCAGGCAACGGCGGGAGCAGTTCGGCAACGCATTTATTTTAACTGATGCCATTTTTCCCTAGCTAGTTTTTCTCTTCCTCTTGCTGCAGCAAAATAAAACTGCCCAGAAATCTATTGACCATCTGGGTGTGCCTCTGCCTACAGTGACTGGTCACAGACAGCTTAACCCTTTCTGCTTTGCAGCAACAGTCATGAGTATCTTTGAGAGCTACACTTCACCACCTGGTAGATCACAAGTGCAAGGGTAGTTGGTCAGCGGTCCATACGGGCCCAGACTCTTTAACGTCTCATTGAAGTCTTGTATTATTTCCCTTAGGGGGCATCATTCAGATAGCCCAGACCGCTTTTCCCAATCTGACTCGCATCCCTCCTCTGAGACCTCCTAAGCACCCTCCAGAATGGATTTTACAAGCCACTGTCTGAATTTATGGGTAAATGTGCAGCCCTTTTGGAGACCATGCGCTACAAACAAGCTCCCACATGTAGTCCATTTCTGAGTCTTCTCTACCTGCTTCTGCCTTACTTGAAGGAGAGGAGGGAAAAAGTGCTTTCTCATATTCTGAGGACTCAAAATAGGAGGAATCCCAATGCGCTGATATTTCTTCCAAGTGTTAAGTGTCTTTTATATTTGTTACAGGTTTCCCATTCACATTGGCTGAAATATTTTTTGACTGCGAAAGTGGAAGCACACTTTTTGGTATCCTTATCAACGTAGTTGGCACGTGGTTTTATCCTGCAAGGAGCCCCTTGTGCTACACAGGGATAAGGTTGTTTTGAGGCTCAAAGCCTTCTTACTTCTCAAGGTGGTCTTGTCCTTCCACCTTACCCAGAACATTGTGCTTCTCGCTTTGTGTCCTGCCCTTAAACATTCTAGGATTTTTTTTCCAGCTGTTAGTCTATTATTCCACTACAGCTTTTTTCAGACAGTCGGATATTTGACATTCCTCTAATGGTCTCAATAGGCGACACTCTGGCTCCCACTACACTATTTCTAGGTTGATTAGGTGTCTCATCATTCAAACCTACGGTTCAACCTTTTCCTGTCAAAGCACATTCTACCAGATCATTTAGTGCTTCATTGTCTTTTCAGTATCTGTTTCCCAGATTTGCAAGATGACCCGTTTAAAGTGGACCTTTACCCATATCTTTAAAATAACAACAAACACACTTTTAGAAATGTTTAGTAATGACGACCTATAAACAAATACTTCTAGATAATTACCGGCTTTGTATTCTTTGCATACCTTATTTCTCTTTTCTTCCCCGTCTACTGACAGTGGCCGTGTTTACTAAGGGCAGATTACTAGCTCTCCTTTTACTTCCTGGATTTCTGGCACATGTGACTAGGAAATGTGACCATGCACATAAATGCCTTTCCCTGAGATTTAATAATATACCAGGTGAAATTTCCCAGCAATGCTCTGCTGCTGACAAGGCAATCCCAGTATGCATTGCGTTGGCAAACTGGAGTCATTTTGCCCTTTCAAAGCAGGAAGTGAATGCTCTGCAAGTGTAAGTATTTCATAATCACAGCATTTTACACCTGACATGTCTGTTATCATTAATCATCATACCTGGAGGGATGCATTGGTAGAAGCAGAGACGGAAGCCACCAGCTGCCGATGCAGCGCGCGCACACAAAAACCACAGTCAGTGTTGGGACCCGGGAACTTGGCAACAGATGTCGTACACATAGTATATTTTTTAGGTTCTGTTTTTACGTTTTGTGCCTCATTTGTCTCATGTTCCCATGATCTGGCTTTCTACACCTAAAGCATATTTTCATCTCTAACCCTTAATATTTCCAAGCACTTTTTCATCCAGCAAAAGCCTAGGCCTCCTGAGGCATCTTTACTGTAATGGACTGTAGGCTCAATCCAGTGACTTTTCGCTGGTAATTTATTTTGAAAAGTGTGAATTTCTCTTCCTGTTCTTCCTGCTTTAACATTTTCTTTCTTCATTCTATGTGTTGATATCAAGGGATAAATTTAGTATGTCTTATTAGAAATGGCCCTGCCACACAAGAGAAATTTCTCATGACTATTTAGGATTGGAAATCCTTAGAGTAAAAGTCTTATAAAATAATACTTTTATGCTTCATCATTGCGCTTAAAGCTAAATTGGAAGTGACAGCCATAAAGGAAGGATGTATCTTGTAAACGAACACGACACGTTAAGTCATGTTCACCATGATGGATCCTCTGTTCACATTTTGTGTTTTTTTTGGCTGTTTTTATTTCTGGGGGTTTACAGTATAACAAGTTACATGAGCAACAGATGCCTTGCTAGAACCTAAATTAAAATGATTATTGGTTGTCGCACATCAGAGATCGGTGATAAGAGACTGCTTGTTTCACACACAGCATTTTTGTGCATTTGTACGCGCGTTAGCAGCATGCTGTTATATGCGCGTTGTGCACATTTGTATGCACGTTTTAACATGCGTACATGAAGATGCGCGTTTTGATTGGCAGCTCATAAACCATTGTGGAAGAACACGCGTATAAACGTGCAAAAATGCTCACAAAAATGTGCAAGATGCTTTTGGGCATTTCCAAGGAAGTCTATGGAGAAGAAAAGTGCTTTTAACTGCCCGAAGAAGCTCCTGTATCTTTTCAGGTGTCTGCCGTTTTCCTGCTAGGTGTTTTTCTGCTCAGGTGTGAACTGGGGCCATTGAAAATCATGTGATTTTCTTGTGTTGGGCAGTTAAAAGCGCTTTTCGAACTGCTCAACAACACATAGGTGTAAACCAGGGCTTAGTGAGTGGCTGTTCGGTACACCTGGTTAATAGAGGGCATATGTTTAAATTATCACTAATTACAACAGTGGTATTTAAAAGTGCATCTCTATAACCTCCTAGCACATGGAAACTGGAAGAAGATGGCCTACAATAGAAGGACATGCAGTTTATTGTCAGCTGAGAACAGGATTTTTAAAGATTGGATACATTTTATCTGGGAGATGTATTCTTTCTATTTGTCACAAGGACATGATGGGTAATCCATAATTTTATACTTGTCATCAAAAAGGAGGTGAGGTGAAATCTTCCAATGCTGTTTTAAGAGAATTTCTTCTCATTTCCTGTTGTGTCTTTAGAGCAGTAACTGAACCCAAAAAATAAAATTATCATCTCTACAGTGCAGTTTAGAAAAATAAATAGGTTTCTTTAAATGTATATAAGTGGGCATTTTCTTCCCAAATACATTTACATATAAATCCTATTTAGTCATTGGCACTTTACTCAGTTTTGATTTACAGTACATTTAGAGTCACATAAACATACACAGCATCACATATACTGAAAACTGGTTTACCTACCTCTACATTTATGGACTGAGGGCTTGTTCACACCATGTCCGGATCATGTCCAGACCAGAACAGTTTGTTCCCGGACCAAAAAAGCATCCCAATGTATCCCTGTGGTATTCTGGGCTCTGTTCACACCAGCACAGTTGGTCCGGGACTAGACAAAAAAAATACTGATTGTCTCATTTTGTCTGGTCTGGAATGCACTGGAACACATGGAAACGCATCAAAAATACATGCAAATGCACTGGACCGCACCTGAAAAAGACCAACTTAAGCTAAAAAAAAACCAAACAGCTCTGGAATGCGGCAAAATGCAATGCGTTAGAGATCTGGTCCAGAAAATGGTGTGAACCTAGCCTGAATCGGAAAGGAGCCTCCACTGTAAAAGCATCAAAAACACACATGAAGTCAGTGTTGTTGGTGTCACTGAGCTAAACTGAACCCAGTACTGCAGGCAGCAATACTTTCAAAAATCTTCAGTTTTATAGTTCCTCTTCTGCTTCTCAATTAAGCAGGATATACAACTTCTGCATGGTAACTGTAATGGATGGTAGAATGTTAAGAATCTGATTTTTGTTTCCTTTTCAGATTTAAATGCATGTATTTTTACCTAAATATTTTGTTGATTTTAGCAGGAAGCATGATCTGTCCCAAAAAGCAGTGTGTAAAACTTGTAACTTTTTTGTGTTTAATAGATATCCAGCCATGTAAAAGCCATTGACACCATCTATCAGTCAACTGATTTTATGGGAATTCGAAACATTAGCTTCATGGTGAAGCGCATTCGGGTGAGTATTAAACATTTTTAAAGCATTAAAGTTTGTCATTTCGACCTTTCAGTAACTTTACAAGTCTGCATGTATAGTAACCTGATATGCCACAACACGAGGGGAGGTTGGGGGCCTCTTATAGACTTTAGATCTTCAGCCAGTCCAGTATAAAATGGTGGGATGCAGTCTGAGCATATGATGAAAAAAATGCATTACCCCCCTCCTGCTTCCTGAACATCTTTTAACCATCAAGGCTGCCTACCAAATGGAGAGGCTCACTGGTTCTAGCTAGCTCCGTTTTTTAAACAGCCCCGATGCTGACGTCGTCAGTCACGAAGGGGTTAAAAAAAAAAAAAAAATCTGGATGTATTCCTAAATGCACAGAATATTACAGGATATTGAGTTATTATAGGTATATTAAGAATCAGAGCTTGTTGATCCAGGGAATATCCGATTGCCTTATGGGATCAGGAAGGATTTTTCCCCCCCTGTTGGAGCAAATTGAACCATGCTTTTATAGGGTTTTTTTTTTGCCTTCCTCTGGTTCAACAGTGGGTAATTGTGGCCATAGCATTTTAGTTTAGGCTTTTCTTTTTTTTTTTTATCTCTATAGGTTGAACTCTATGGACATGTGTCTTATTTCAACCTGACTATCTATGTAACTAGGGGGGTAGGGACGTGGTTGAATTTTTACAGAAAGTCAAAATTTGCACAGAATTTCAGCTGCTTGCATCTCTGAATTCACTGATTTTCCTGAAGATAACCTTAACTTATACATTAATCATCATTTGTGTAGTTTTGGATTGCTTGGATAAATGACAGAAGGCCTACGTCTGCGGCAGAACCAACATGTAAACAGACTGTTTACATGTTCATACTGCGCTATAACCTTTCTTGTGAAAGTGACCTCAGATGGGTCCTTAATGAGAACCTGTCACCTGTACTGTGCTATCACTTAGGGGGCTTATCATGGCAGGTATTGCCGCACACGCCAAAGTGAAAACAATAATTCTAGGCCTATTGTTCACTGTTGAGTTTAAGCTGGTGGGCTGCAAAGGCTTTTAAATTTTTTTTTTTTTTTTTTTATACAAGATATCTATTTTAAAATATCTATTTTAAAGAACAGCAGCAGTTAATAAGTCTTAATTACAGTTTTCTCTGTGCTGTCCTATCTCCGCGTTATTAGCTCACCAAAAACTGGGATGAGAGCATAGTGGTACCTTTTTGGTTCAACACTTCCGGTGCTGTATTTCTGACCTATACTATTTTATTACTGAAACTAGTTGCTATATATGGCGGTCCCCATAGACTTCCTTGGCAGTGACTAAATCTGTTTATAGAACAGCAGGGAGAGGAAAATGAGTATATGGGACTAATGGTGCTGCTTGTCTTCCATCTTAAGTTTAGGAATTACCACATTATATTCACTGCTCGCTGTTCTTTCCATATCTATTTTGTAGAGATAGAGCTCCTTTAAATAAGTTTCATATTCCATGGACTACAGGAGGAGTGTGAACAGTCTAAACATTTATTTATGGAAATTTTTTTTTTTTTTTTTCGTTTATTAACTGACAAGTTATCAGAACAAGGATACAATCATGAATATACGGGCACAGGTTACAGATGCAACTACCACGACACATGTGGTTACTGTTCTTTACATACAGTTCCAGTAGGAGCATTGCATGGATACAAAACTGTTCGGTTATCAAACATAACATGTTACGTAGATCTAGTAAGAGCATCTGGTGAGCTTATATTAAAGATAAATTCTGCAGTCGGTACAAATTTGCGTTGTGATAAGCATTACTGTACTAACTCGAGGAATGCAGAACATCTAATTAATGCTATAGTGTAGAAGTCCTGCTATGGGAAGTAGTGGCTCAGCCTCATCCAAGGCGAGAGTGCTGGGAGTGAAAGTAGATATGAGCAAGGATAGAGCAGAGTGAGCTGTAGGGAATAGTAGACACAGGGTGAAGGAAAGGTGAGAAAGATGGGTAGGGTCCTGGGTCGCTGCCTGCGTCCCCGCCCAAAGACGGTCTCGCCACCTCTGGCGGCAGAGAAGTTAGTCATGCCGGGGGAGGTCCCCTCAATTAGTATGATTCAGGAAGGCCAACACGGCCCCTGGGTGTGCGGCTTCAGCATCAATCTGACACAAGGTCTGCATATTTGGTGGAGTGTTGGAAGTAGATCCATGCTCACCAGGTTGCCAAGAACCTCCCTTCGTTGTTTCTAAGGGAAGCTGTCAGGTCTTCCAGGACATACACCTCTCGTACCTTAGAGAGCCATAACGAGATGGTGGGCGGGCTCCTTTGTTTCCACAACAAGGGAATAGTGGCTCTAGCAGCGCCTAATAGTGGCATGTGAGTGAGTTTCGGTATTTTGAGAGTGGGGAGGCTGACGTGTAGCAGAGACGGCGCCGGTTTATCTCTGAGGTCCGTCAGTCAGGTCCTGGATGACAGATAGCACTTGGTACCAGAAGGGTTTCAAATACGGACAGGACCAGAAGGTATGTAGCATCGTGCCACTGTCACCAGTCTAGAGAACCGAGCAGTGTCCGCTCCCGGCGCAAAGTCGGGATCTCCTATCACCGGCGTCAGTGGCGAGGGGGCTGGAGCCAGTGTGGGGTGCTTGAGCATCGCCTGGCAAGTCGGATTGTGGTGGAAATCAAAGGGTGGTCCCGTACTGCCAGCAGGATGGGGGACGAGATCCAGGGGAGCCCTTCCAGAGGGTACTGACAGGACGCTCTGTATAGGGATAAACAGAGCTTGTCGTTTCGGTGGACGTGCCAATCCAATACCCTGTTCAGGTGAACAGCTTTGTGGTATAATTGGAAGTCCGGCAGGCCCACCCCCCCCTCTATCCCGGGAGGGAGTCAGGGTTTTCCTGCTGATCCTCGGATGTTTGTCCGCCCAGACAAAGCTCACCGCTGCCCTATGGAGTCGTTGGAAAAAGCTTGAGGGGAGAAATATTGGCAATGCCTGGAACAGGTAGAGAACCCTAGGCAAGATATTATGGAAATTATTTTAGTTTTTTTTCTATAAGTGCTTTTTTTATAGAATATATATGTTTTTAGTCATGCTTGCCTTTCACAGTAACTCTTTATTGTGGTAAAAACATTAATTTATTTTAGAGGATGAACAGTAAAAGAATCACATCCCTAGTTTGGAATACTAATACAGACATCTTGAGCCTAATTACCCATTGAAAATGGTTTCCAATAGCTTACAGAGAGATCAGATGTGCGAGATTGAACTTGTAGATTTATTAATACAGGGAGCGCTGATGGATTCAGAGGCCTAGTAAGTGATTATTTAGTTATGCTGTGTTAGACAACCTAACACCATAAATGCTGGTTTCACATAACATATTTGTTGCTTAATTTTCACAACTTAAAAATTATGGCATAGAAGACTGTTATCGTTCTCAAACTTTAGTGCTTCTACAGCACATAATTATGAAAATATCAGTCATGTAAAAACTCTGCGACATAAGGTAGCACATGGTCCATTGAACCAATATCATTCACCATATGGTCGTAGTAATGCAGCTTGAGGCTGTATTGCTCTGTATTACATGATCAGCAAACAGAAAAAAAGACCGAGTATTGTGCAGGCAAGGGCTGATGACATTCATTTTTGTGTGTAGCTCTAGAAAAAATTATATAGAGAACTCCCACTGCTACCTAGATTGTCTAGCTGTGTGATGTAGTGAAGCAACCAGTAGGCTTTCCAGTAAGTTGAGCTGTAAGTGGAGAAATGCGTTAGCGGAAAAGACTATAAAATTGTACGATATTTCTTTTTTTCCAGATCAACACTACAGCTGATGAGAAAGATCCTTCAAATCCTTTTCGCTTTCCCAATATTGGCGTGGAGAAGTTTCTGGAGCTAAATTCTGAACAGAACCATGATGATTACTGTTTGGCTTATGTGTTTACAGACAGAGATTTTGATGACGGTGTCCTTGGGCTTGCTTGGGTTGGAGCCCCTTCAGGTACTCAATGTTAATGATTTGCATGTATGGTAAAAGTGTAAATTTACTGACAAAGGCAAGAAATCACTGACGGGTACATGACCCGGTGACTGGATACCTAACTCTAGTGACCATTTTAACTGCTGCATGGATCTAATAAGCAGCTATTGCTAGGTTTTGATGATTGCGAAAAAGGAGAGTCCGCTAGTTACTAAGTTTAAGGGTTCACACACTTTTTACGTCAGTGATCTTAAATGTTTAGACCATAATCAGTATATGGTGGCGTTTGTTTAATAAGGTGGTCTTTAATATGTATTGGATGAGGATCAGACCTTTTTTAGAAGCTGTTCATTCAGAAAAATTGGAAAATTCCTAAGGCCTTTTGCAAAACTTGTTTGGAAGTGATTTATTTGTAATAAACAAATGTAGATGGAAAGTCCATAGCCATTTCTCAAGGGATTGACTTTTGAAGTGTCTGTGTAATGGCCTTTGGGCTTGTATCAATGGTATCAGTTTAAAATGTTTGATTTGCTTCTGAGGTCATTCAGAATTCATTGACTGATGCAATCGACCTGCAATTGACCATCCCCTGACCTGTATTGTACCTGCTTATATGTGGGTTTTGATTTTCCATAGACTTGTATGGAAATGCAAAAGCCACTTCTTACAAAGAAAAGCCTGTTAACACAGACTCCTAAAATAGTGGGCCAATGAAAAGCACACATGTATGCAGCTATAATTCTCTAACTGCTTGTCCTGCTTGGGAGCCATAGAGTAACCATCTTGGCAGCCCAGCTTGGATTTTATTGGTGTTTCTAGGCACTCTGATATCGGGGCGAAAGGATCAATTTAACAAGTTCTTATCCAAAGAAAACCAGCAAGAGAAAAACTATAACATTCATAATGTGATGCTGTTAATTTCTTTCTTCCAGCCCAGGCCAATATAAAGTAAATGCGCCAGACACATTCTTATGGTGCACCTTTGCTAAATATACTTTTGAGAAGTTTTGCTTTTATCATCTACTGGTTTAAAACGTTTTATATGGAATAATGATCAAGCATTAATTTGTTTACTGAAAAAATGAAGGTTACAGTTATTTTCACTCCAACAGAGAGAATTGATTACATTTATTGATGACCAGCAGGTGGTAATCCATCTATTCAGTCATCCTCTTAACCCTTTTCAGGTTACCTGGCTGCTTTTTTGCCTTTCCGCCAAAAATCAACCCATTTTACTTTACCTGTGATAGGTGACGTATCAGCTGGGTAGTCTGAGCTAAATGATATATCCTGTTCGTTCAGATAAATCCTGTAGCCACAAAAGACTAAAGTGTAGTTTGAAATGACTTTATTTGCTCTGGTAGTAAACTTGAATTGTCAGACACTTTGCAGCACAGTCTCCTAAATCCTCCTAAATAGATTTCCGGGACAAAAGTGAGAGGTTTATTAACTTGCAGCACTTTATTCCCTGTTGTGGTCTGATAATCAAATTTACTTCTCACAGTAAGAACGATAAAAAGACAGCAAGTTGTCATAGGGCAAAATCATTCCTCAAATTGTGCTGCTTACATATTTCTTGATCTATTAGAAGTAAAAATGAGATGCCTGCAGGTACCGCTTCACAGCAGGGAGTGGATGGAATTGCTGTTTTTGAGTTTGTAGGCACATAGGTCCCTGCTGTGAGAAGGTTCATGAACAATGAAAATTCTTTTTCAACTACTTGCTTTCACCAGAGAAAGCACAGCCTGTTACAGTATGGTACCGTCATGTGCCTCTGCAATGCCAGATAAATGACCTCTTTTTACATCTGCCTTTCAATGCCTGATGTCACTTTTCAGAAGCTGTGAATTTAAACATGTATCACACTTTAATATTTGCAGCATCATGCAGACATCTGTGGTTTTGTTTACAAAAAAAAGCTATTTCCAGAAATGATCACCTGTTTAGATTTGCAGTTTATTTCTGTTTGCTATTTCACACCATAAATTGAAATTTAATGTTTACAATATGGCACCAAGTAGCAGAGCATACCTTGCATTTAAAGGGACCCTAATACATGTGGTATCTTATGTACAACATTCGTTGATGCAATTTATAGAGAAGTGTAAAAGTTGTATTTCTTTAAAAGGAATAGTAGTATTCAATGGACCATGTGGTAGTATTCTGCTACTGATGGTTGCGATCTTTACACTAGTCAACCTGATGGACAAAAGTAGTCAGATTTTCTTAATTCTTCCCAAAACTGTGAAATAAAAATAGGTTACACTTGGCTACACAGCAAATGCTAAATGTTTGAATAAAAATGTCCTGAAGTATGGAGACAAAGTGTGGCGTAAATACTTGAGCTCTTGCTTTTAGACATTACTACTAGTTTTTTGTAGTCACTGTATCAGCAGTAACTACATATAGTATATCATAACTTTTATACGGACCTGCAAAGCATGGCGCAAAACGTAGTGCAGTAAAAGCATTTGGTAAAGTAAAAATATACACAAAGGTGCTTAGTAAGAGGGCGTACGAAAACCCCTCTTGCCCTACAGCTGGCTGTCCAGAATTTAGAAGGGAAACATTTGAGCACCATGATAGTCTTAAAAATCTAGCTCCGCTTCCTATTGCTATGATGTCCTTGGTAAGCAGGAACGTGTTTCAATCAAGGCACCAAGAACTCATTCTGTTATGCTCTCTATTAAAACTACAAGCCACTCTTGTATAATACGTTTTATAAATGAATTTGCTGCAATGTGTTATTGTACTGTTTTCTACTTTCAGGCAGTTCTGGTGGAATATGCGAAAAGAGCAAACTCTATTCTGATGGCAAGAAGAAGTCCCTGAACACCGGAATCATCACTGTACAAAATTATGGCTCCCATGTTCCTCCCAAAGTCTCTCATATCACATTTGCTCATGAAGTTGGCCATAACTTTGGTTCTCCAGTATGTGTTTTGTTGCTTTATATATATAATATATATTCTTCTAGGTTGGAAAATTTGATGCAACATCCAATAAATGTTGGAGGCATTGTACATGGAATATATATATATAATAACTAGTTTTGTAATGTAACCTAATAAACCAGAAGTAGGCGAGGCAACCTCAACTCCAGAGACATGACTCGCATGATGGGATTTGTAATTTCACCACAGCTGGAGTGTCGAGAAAGCTTACCCCTGCAATGAACTAATCAAAAATAGTATTATCTATTTTTTTTAATTTGATTTATTTTAAATGATTGGGCTGTGGAATATATTTCAGAAGCAGTAGATTTTGGACAATGGACCCCAGAGCACGCTGGGGTCTAATTGTAATGGTTTTCACCCAAGATTCTCACAACCATTTCTCTTCACTCAGGATTTTCTAATTTATTCAGTTGGAAAAATGTGGGAATTTTGGGTGAAAACATTTTATAAATGGACCCTTTAAACTATACATGTCATTAAGAGAGATATGAAGGCAGACATTGCTTACATTCTGAAAATATTACTTGCCTGGCAATGTCTGAATTAAAGATCTCTAACCAGCATGCAGCAAGTGAAGTCTACTTCGCATACTTGTTTCACTTCAGTAGATTAGAAGACAGCAGAGTGCCAACATGACATCTTATCAGCTAACATTGTCAGAAAGTTCTGCAATGGTAGCCCAGTATTTCTTTCGTCTCCCTTCATGGGACCTAATCTCAATCAGAAATATATATATATATATTTATATA
>NW_017306690.1:1011490-1011913 GCF_000935625.1 Nanorana parkeri | reverse complement strand
TAATCCTCGCCAGCATTCTATGAATGCAATGTTTTCCTCTTTCAGTTAGACCTTGGCATGTTCCTTTTTAAATATACTCTGTTAGCGCGTTCCATTGATGATTGGTAGAAAAATTGTTTTCCTTTGACTTAAACATTCAGGTTGCATTCTTTGGGCTTTGTTTTATTAAGCCCTTTTTCTGACATTTGCTTAACACAGATTTGCATGCGTCAATCTCTGACAAGAGAAAAGTTTAGATAATGCATGGTGTTTTTGTGCGCAAGAGCACTGTACAACGGCAAGATGCCTTTAGATAAACTGCAAAGCTGTTTTTGTTTTTTTTTCCTCTTCTCTTAGAAAATTTTTTTTGCCTCTCAATTTAACGGACTTGTTTGTCGTCGCCCCCCCCCCCCCCCCCCCTTCTTCTTTTTTTTGTTCTTTTCT
>NW_017306690.1:999551-1011458 GCF_000935625.1 Nanorana parkeri | reverse complement strand
CCCTGCATTCTTGGCTTTTTCACTTCTCTCTTGCACTGCAAAACTAGGTTAACCCACCAGCTTTGGAGGAAAGCGTTTTGCCAATTTAGAATGAGGATTTCTCACTTAGGAAGCATACATACATACATAGTCTGTATTTTTCTTGGTTTTTGCTACAAAAAAACAAAACCTCATATTTTTTATTTTTACAGCATGATTCTGGCTCTGAATGTACTCCAGGAGAGTCAAAGAATGTTGGATTCAAGGAGCATGGCAATTTTATCATGTATGCCAGAGCTACATCTGGGGACAAACTGAACAACAACAAATTCTCTCTCTGTAGTGTCCGAAATATCAGTCAGGTTCTGGATAAGAAAAGGAATTACTGTTTTGTTGGTATGTACGTTTGTTCTAATGAAGTAGTATGTATATAATGTAAGCTCCAATTTATTATAGAGCCCCGACTTAAGCCTAAGCTATGGGGCTCTGGTTTCTAGAAGCCAGACTATACATAGCCAAAGTACCAAACACAAAAAAAGCAAAATAGTTTTTGGTGACTTTCCAGGTGCTGCAGTGATAAACCTAACTTAAAATTTTATATAGAAATCATGTTTGTTTATACAAAGACATAAGTACTAGATTCATTTGTACAATAAAATACTGCCCAAGTGTAGCTCTTACGGCAAAATATGTTTGAGTATTATACATTTACTTGCTGATAATACCCTTGTTGGTGCTACTAATTGATTATAAGCAACTCCTATTCAAAAGGGGATTAAATGATTCTAATGTTAGTGGACATGGTGGGGATATTTAGGATATTAGTCAGACTAAGATGTCCGCTTTATCAAGTGATGTGGAATGAATATATGAAAAATATAGATAGATAGATACACACAAATAATCTAAGCAGGTATCACATTCATGTCTGACCCTCAATCAGTCTTGGATGTGCGAAAGGTTGAGTGTGTGACCATTTAGGTCAGGGGAGGAAGGCAAAAAGAATGACTGCACTTTGTCTAAAGCTGTTTCATGTGATCATGTGTTACAGAGTCTGGCCAGCCTATATGTGGTAATGGGCTTGTGGAACAAGGAGAGGAGTGTGATTGTGGTTACAGTGACCAGTGTAAAGATGAATGCTGCTTCAATGCAAATGAGCCAGAAGACCGGAAATGCAAATTAAAGCCCGGGAAACACTGCAGGTACGTGTCTTTATAAATAAGCCAATCACTTTGGCAACAAAACGGCTGTACAAAGATTAGAATTCTGTTGAGGAGACTATAGCTACAGATTGGCATTGAGCTGTCAGTATGATTAAGTGTTCCCATTTCCATATTCTGATAGAAATTGTTGGGCATGACATTTTACATTCATTATACACAATCTGATTGCTTTATGTTGTGCAGTAATTTTTCTTTAATAGAAAAAAAAAATATTTTGTACAAAACATGAGGAATAATTCTTATACACATTGGCTACCTTTTTTTTTTAGGTACTAGTACTATCCAGTGCCCAAAAAAAAGGTGCCCAGCGTACTTAGGTGTGCTATCTTGTTCAAGTAATGCTCATTTATTAAGGGTCGCAACCTGTAAAAGCCTTCCCAAAACCATTACATCATCACTAGCCCAAACAATTAATGATACAATGTGGATCTATGGATGTATGCTGAGCATGCCAAATAGTTCCACTCTTTGGTTTTCCAGTTTTGGTAATCCTGTTCCTGCTGTTGTCTAATTTACATTTTGTGAGCTAACAGCAGGGAACCTAATGTGATCTGCTGTCTAATTCAACTTCAAGTTTTAACAAGTTGTATGATAAAAGATGACACACTGCACACTACTGTTGTAAGGAATGGTTAATAAATTATGAACTTCTGCCTTGCTTGAACAAGTTTGACCATGCTGCTCTGACATCTCTCATTACCCAGGGGTTTTGGTCCACCAAACTGCCTATTGCTGGATGTTTTTTTCTGCTTTTCACATAATTCTCTGTAAACTCTTGACTGTAGTGGTTTCTGGGGTGCTGCAACCTCACACCTCATAGTAATCATTATTCCATTGGCAGATGCTCAGATCATTCATCTGCTCTGTTCTGATCTTTGATTAAACCTCTTCATCTGGCCAACCAAATGATTCACTGTGTATTTCTGATATTTCTGAAAGGCTTTTTTTTTTTAATTTAAAAGCAGTTTGTTGCTCCTTCTGAGAACTGTGTTTTCAGCTTAATTTAAAATCATTTAGATTTCATGTATTCCAAAAATATTTAAAACCTTCATGCTTTTTGTTTTTTTTCTTCCAGTTTTTGTTCGTTAATGACACACTTTTTAGATTTTTGCTGTGCGATTCTTCCACAGCAGTAATATACTTTCTTACTGAGTGCACCCACACATATTATATATGTTTTTTTAGGGGACAGATAGGGCTATATATTTCTATATCGCAGCCTAATGCCTCAAGAAAACACTTTTTCCCCAGTTTTGATTTTTTTTTTTTTTTAAATAGCACAGCTAAAAAAAATGCATCTCAATAAATTCATTTATTTGTCATTTTTTTGGAAACACATTAAATGCCTAGGATTTCATATTTTTTTTGTGCTTCTCAGCCTAAAACTGAAAGCTAACATTTTCAATAAATTTTTTGCCAAAAAGCTAATAGTTGTCACCTGGAATATAATAGAAAATAGACCCGATCCCCCAACAGCGTGTCGATCGAGGAATCCCCATTTGCATACATCGGCTGCCGGCACCTGACAGAATACCCGCCCAGAGAGGCAGCTCATTGGCTGCCACCTCTAATTGTTCAAAAATTTTCTGGCAGGCTCCTTCGATCAGCTGATCGAGGGATGCTGGCCGAAAGGGAGCAAGACAGCCTCTCACACTGCAAATTTTGTCTGCTTCCTCAAAAACCGGCCGCAATTTGCAGTGTACAGTCACATACTTTGAACATCGCTGTCATCAGGGGTTAAATAAAAAAAAAAAAACCCTTAGGGTAAAAAACAAAACTGCATCTCCGCAGCAGATTTTCATTGTGAGGGGATCATTTTTATAATAGTATGTGCTTATGTATGTTTAAACATACATACAGTGATGGCCAAAAATATTGGCACCCATGCATTTGTTAGATAAAGCACCACTTGCGCAGAATACTTCTCTCGCTGTCAGTTATTGGGGACATGACAAGCCAGTGTTTTGACTGCTTGATATAATTGACAAGCCAGTACATAGTGAATGGATGTCACTATGACTGCTTGATAATTTTAATTAATTTTTGGTTATTATTTGGCTGCCCCAAACTCAGCGACAGCCAATAATAACCTTAGTGACACTGAGCCTGACATGAACTGCAGCATGTCAGGATTTGATGTCGCTAAAGACTTCTAATCGTTGTGGCTACTTTTTTATATTGTACTGTAAATTACACTTTTTGGTGGTAACAAGGCATACTTTTCTTGTTTTGGAATCCTGTTAGAGGTAATTCCAGAAATGTATCTTTAATCATTTTTCTCAGGCAATGCAGAATGACAAACTTTATGTATATGTTTTACACAAATATAGAGCTAGGAATTTTCAGATAAATTACACAGCAAAAGAAAATCTCTGACAGTGTTTTCTCTATTCATTCCCTTACAGAAGTTAGTTGTTATCCATACAGATTAATTGCTGAACAACCTAATTATTCTGGTACTTATTATGGAACAGCATATGATCAGTTCCATAATAAACACTATTTGCAGTGCAAAGGCTCACTGACGCCAGAGTGATCATGAGCACTGCGTCCTCAGTGCAGTTCGGTTACGTGGAGTCTTGATAAAATCAGACTGCGTTTTACTAAGGTTTGTGCCAGAGTGCAGTGGCCGAGGACTTGTGCTGTGGGTAAGCAGAAACCGATCGGGCACTCAGACTAGTTCTCCATCAGGTCTGCCTCCCTTGTGTTTGACAGCAGGCAGTGAGTGGATTGCCCAGCTAATAGCCAGTAGCACAGTGGACCCGATTGGAAACTAGTCCCTTGGCAACCCCACATGGCTCCGCCCACTGTCAGTTTCACTGGTTGATAAGGAAGTGGTCTCTGCACCCTATAGAACACCCTCAATTCACTTATTGTTTAGAGAGGAGTTCACCGCTGTTGTGGCTGATTTTATGGGAAAAATGGCTGCTCTCCTTGAGACTTTAATGCTTTCCATGCACACTTGCAGTTAGTCTGTATTGTATGGTGACTGGGATCACTCTGAAAAATTGTTTGCCCATATTGAGGATGGCTTCCTTAAGAAATGGGCTGTCAATGCCCTACAGACCAGCTTAAATTCTGGCCTTATGAGCTCCCCTGTAGGAGGCACCTTCCCTATTGCTGGAGCACACCTTTTCAGCAATTCCTTAGGTACTTGCATCTAGGAAGTCACAGAGGGCAAAGTAATTTCTTATCTCAGAAGAAGTTAAAGCCACCAGTAGCAAGATCTTCTGTTCCATCCTTTTATGAAAAGTTTATCTTGTCCTTCCCAGGCCTCAGACTCCAAGCCCAAGCAGTGCATACAGTTCTGTAATAAGATCTAGTCCTTCAAGCCCTCAAAGTCTGCGAATGAGCCCTCTTCCTAGTGAAGGGACACCTCCACTTTTACAAGGGGGGGGGAATGTCTATCAGCCCTCTCAGCTCTCTGGGAACGGGACATTCCGAACATCTGGGTTTAGAGTGTCTTGACCAAAGGCTACAAAGCAATGCAGAATAATACCATTTGACCAGGGCTGTGTGTGGGGTGTCACCGGGCCCTGCACGGCGGAAAGGAAAAGGAGGAAATGTGCGGCGGGAGCTGTAAACGGCTGCCACGAGGTCCCCACAAGGCTTCCACACTGTCCCAAGCAAATGCAGGACCCTACGGCAGCCGAATGTATTTTAAAGTACTTGTGAAAATGCCCAGTATCGGCACAAATACTGCTATCTGTGCATCCCTACTTAGTGGTTAAAGAATTTAACTCCTTGTGTTTTGTGATGTACTCCAAGAAACATTTTACAGGTAAAACAAAAATCCTGTTTTTGTCACTACAGCAAATTAATTCCTCTGCTGAAACTTGTACCAGTGTAATAAAATTCCTGTGCTGCAATAAGACCGTACACAAACAGATTTCGATCACAGTTAATAGATTGATTGATCTTAAACATGGTAAATACTTTGTTGGAATGACCAAGTCACTGACCTATCGGTGAGATCTCCACAAATGTTTACTGTGATGCAAGGAGTTATATGCTTGAGTAAGAAGGTATGTGACAAGATGGGCTGATGCGCTATATATAGATATATCTATATATAGATAGATATATTTTCATACCAGATTTTAATATTTTCTATCATCGATATCCTATAACATTAATGATTGGTATTTGTGTTTTCAGTCCTAGCCAAGGTCCCTGTTGTACACCACAGTGCTCCTTCAAGGACCGCTCTCAGAAATGCCGTGATGAATCTGACTGTGCACAAATGGGAATTTGCAATGGTTTTTCTGCACAGTGTCCACCATCTGAGCCTAGAGAGAATTTAACAGAGTGTAACCGTCAAACCCAAGTCTGCATCAAAGGGGTAAATATTGATGTGTGAACGCAGCTATTTGTAGAAAGTGAGGAGCATTACCTTGTGGGTTTTAGTTGTAGAAGATCCTGATCATCGACAATAAAGAGTGATTGGTTGTGAATGCTTGATCTGGATGACTTTAAACACCTGTCCCCTGGCACACACAGCCCTAAACACAATTGTTGGCTTAAGCCAGGGATTGCCAAACTCCAGCCCTCCAGCTGTGGTGAAACTACAAATCCCATGCAGCATCTCTCTCTGGGAGTCATGTCTGGGCTGTGAGAATCGTGCAAAGCCTCATGGGATTCGTAGTTCCACCACAGCTGGAGGGCTGCAGTTTGGCCATCCCTGGCTTAAGGGATTATTTGGTTTCACTTACGAAGAAGGGGGGGAAGGTGGGAACAAAATCATACCCCCACTAGATTATCATGGAAACATAAAGGTAATCAGACATAGTTTTGTAACCTGATAGTCTGATAAGCTGATATCTGGCACAGAAAACTTGGGGGGGTGCGGATGTTTGTTTATATGATAAAAGAAATTGAAGGAATAGAGATGTTTCTAGAAAACAAACAATTCAAGTAAAACAATAGTAGCTGTTTTTTGTATTTTTTTAAGAATGACTGTTTTTAGTAATATCCTCTACCTGTGTCTACAGCAATGTGCAGGTTCCATCTGTGAAAAGTATGACCTTGAAGAGTGCACATGCGCTAGTACTGATGGCAAAGATGATAAAGAGCTGTGTCATGTCTGCTGCATGGAAAAACGTGAGTTTCTTTTATTATACTACACAACAGATATTGCTGGAAACATGCCACCAATTTGTGGTTGTATATAGATCTGTCCAGAACAAAGTTCTTCATCTCTTCAAAGAAAGATGAGCTCTATCTTTGCTGCCCACATTGATGTTCCTAGTAGTTCAAGAAACAATGATTGCAATTGGTGATGATAGTAATAGTAATAAATGATTGCTTGACAGGTATTGTTGTCCAGCTATCACTTACTCTGAAACATTAGTACTTTGCCCATGTCAAGTAGTACTATAGGGTTTTAGTATCCAAATGCAGTGCTAATCCATGTTTTTAGCAACGCTCCTAGTCTCTCTAGTCATTTGTTATACAGAAAATCAGAAGCCTGACTTTCAATTTTAATGAGCTTTACTAGTTCTCAAGAAGAAGCTATTCTGCTCTGCCCCTCACCCCAGAGTGCATGCAGAGGGTGGGGAACGTTTGTGGCCATGAAAAGAGAGGGCGGGCGTGGATGCGGGGATGTGTTTGGACTTAGTTGCTGCTCCCCGCTAATAATGACCAAATTAAAGTAGCAGGGAGTGAACAATGCTTTGCAGGACATTAGAGTATATGAGCTCATGAGTAAAAATTAGAAGATGGGGTAGCTGATCTTTAAAAATGCCTGGGCAGTTAGGTGCTGCCACCAGCAGCCTTAGCATCTTAGACCGTGGCCTTGTTAAAAAATAAAACAAACTTATAAACTATGTGCAAGTGCATCTTGTTTAAAGTGACAAGTCTGATTCTACCATTCAGTTTCTCAGTCTGATTCTACCATTCAGTTTCTCAGCGCAAGGATCTGGTACCTGGGAGACTTGTAACCGTAATAATGTCCAATGTGTTCGGATTTGTTTTTTGTTTGATTTACATATGGTTTGTGCAATAATCTTGTTTGTCATATTTACCAGTTTTGCACACCTTCACTTCAGAGAGCTGTAATTACAGGAACAAACCAGTGCAAACTTTGCTTTGTAGCTTTTTACCGGCTGCACTGTGCAGTAAAGAGCGGCATATTTACAGACCGGCCATGAAAGAAATCTTCTCTACAAACATATTTGATTTATGGACTTCAATGCCAAGATCCATAAATTTTCTTGGTGTAGTATATGTTGTCACTTGAGTAAAAGATCTCAAACTGTTTGCTAAACTCATGGGCTGCCTCCTTCAATGTCCTGCACACACCCTCCAACAGGTGATTACTGATGGCCAGCTGTTGTAGGTAGAATGTGCTCTGTCCTGGTCTGCATACATGTGCACTGATTGTGAACAAGGACATTTTCTTAATCGTACACTGCAGAACATAGGATGGAATTTTGAAACCATACGTTTTCATGCCAACTTCAGGAGTTTGGACACTGGTAAAGATGCAAGAACAGTCCAGTATAACCCCTCCCACTCACAGCAAGCCTCAGTTTTAGTGTCCTTGGGAGCACGGACATCTTCTCCCTACTCTGAGAGAAGCAAACCACTTTGCTTTTTGTTGTGGTAATGTTTCTCAGCTATTTATTTTTTGCAGTATCTGAATCAGTTGACGCCTTGAGGGACTGTGCCTGGAGTCTATTAGGAAGAAGATGCAGGGCTGGCCTAAAATGTTGCCCTCCGGGCAATGCTCTCTGTGTTAGGTTCAAGGTGAGCTTAACGCAGGGTGCTGTGCAGGACAGTGGCCGTGGTACAACCGCCTGGTGTAACCATGTCCTTGAAGACTCCTCCTTCAGGAGTATGCCCGTCAAAGGGGCAAAATCTGTCTGGTTTGTTCTGGATGCCCTGCTGGGACTGCAGTCTTCTTGACCACCATGAGTGAGTATGTAGCTTGTTCTGCTCCTTGTGAGCATGCACTCCTTGTGGGTTTCCTTTCAGGGATCGTCTCAGGTGCTAGGATCGTCCCCTGTGCTAGGACACTTTCTAAACATGTTGCAGACACTCTGTTGAGGTGTAGTGACACTTTTTTTTTTCTAGTATGTTAGTATGTTACATGTGCCCTGTATATGCTGTGATGCATTGTTTTTGTTGTCGGGGAGCTTTTATCACATTTATTGGGCACACTAAGAGCTGTGATTTACATATGCGGTATTTCCGCAAGGGCCGCAGTACATCTGACACGCGTTCCCCTCTGCATCTCTAGCTCTGCCTCAACTTCTTGCAGATTGGCAGATCATAATGGCAAGGGGCATGCTGGTTTTCGGTTTATGATCCACTAAGAGTTCAGGGGTGGGTTGCAGTGTACCTCATAAAGTGCCTGACACCAACTGCCTTAACCACTGTCCAGGTATGGTCTGCGTTCAGGGAGGAAGTTCCAGTAACCTTGGCTGAATTCGGAACATGGGGTGCATTGCATGGGAGCTGCCACACCCTCTCCTCCAGAGCCTGTATGTAGTCCCATATCTGCAGCTTTTTCTGCACGTTCATCTGAGGATCATGGGGAATGTACCTTTTCTGTCTTTATGTCTTGGTACATGAGGAGTTTCAGTCTGCTGACACTAACTCCTATCCTATACTTGAGGATACTATTTCGTTTTTTATTTATACAGTGCATACTTGTCCGTACCTGGACCAACTTGTATTGGCCATGCCGAAGGTTGCCAGCCTGGGTTCTCTTAAAGGACCCCAGCTTAACAATTTTCCTGTGCACTCTGAAGAGATCCCTACTTCTCAACAGGTTATTGCTGGGCAAAACACGTGCGAGGAGTCCCTTCAACAAGGTGGCTGTAACCATAGTGGGTCCAGCCATTTTCTGTCTTAAGACTCTGATCTTCCCTGTACAGGACATTTCAGTATTTATGGCTCCTTTGGTTAATAGGCCCTTTCCAAGGACTTATTTTCTCTTGCGGGCCCTGCTCTGCATCCTGCTGTTGCTACAAATTCACTCTGCCAGACTTTAGCCATCTGGTTTAGGTATATGGCTCAGGATCCTGGTTCTAGCCTAACAGGTCCCCCCATCTATTCACTTGTTGCTCATGCCTGTGGTCCTACTCTGTTTTGATGGCTTAGCGAATGTTACTCGCCTAGTAACCAGAACTGCCCTCCTTTCGGTACACACTCAAAGACCCTTTGGTTCAAATATTGTGTCTGCAAGTGGTGCAAGGTACACCACTTGCGTATGCCCTTTGATGGGGAATGCCTCTTGGCTAGTCACTGGACATTAAGAACAGTATTATTCATTAACACTGGACTGATCATTATGCTCCTGAAAAAGAAGGCAAAATCTCCATTTGGGATACCCTCTACTCCTAAGACAAGGAAGCATCTATAGTTTCTCTCAGGCCCTGGACTTCCAAGTCCTTAAACAAGTCCTCCTCTCCTTGTCACAAGTTAGGGAACATCTGTTGGCTTTCGCAACCATCTACACAAGGGAGACATCTGCTCACATGTCTCCCTCTTCCCAACACACTAACACTACTTGTATTTTGCTGTGGGCACGTAACATTAACAGTTTTTCTCCTTGCGTTTGGCCTGTCCACAGAACCTCTTCAACAAGGTGCTATCTCCTTGTTCTGCTGCAGTCTCGGGGTGTCCCAGTTATGAGATATTTGGACAATTTCTTACTGAGGGGACAGTTAGCTTGGGTTCTGTCAGAAAATGTCCAATGGACAGTGCTGCCCCTATAGAGGATCGGGTGGATCTTAAATATGTCAATCTTAACTCATCGCTTAGATCTGTTCAGGGGCTTCCTTTTCCTGAACAAACTCCAGTGTATTCACTGCTGTTTTTTGGACCCTATGGTACAGGAGTCTCTGTCCAACCATTCACTTTGACTGAGGGACCTGGGCCTAATGGTGGCCCTTTTGAGGCAGTCCCATATGCCTAGCTTCACTCCATATTGTTGCAGCTCAACATTCTTGCAGCGTTGGACATGCAGGCCCTGTCCTTTTTATCGCTCCAAGCTCCGGACCAACAAAGACCAGGCGTGCCCTGACAGATTTTCTTTCCGGCCCTTGGAATCAGGGAAATCCTTTCTCCTGATGGTCTGGAAGGTCCTCATCAGGAATGCCAGCCTGTTAGGCTGGGGAGGAGGCCTAGATACCCTCTGAATACCAGGGAGTTGGCCATCTGAGGTGGCTAGGCTCACAATCAGTTTTCTGGAGCTCTGGGCAATTAGGTTGTTTTTTGACTGCGGGGCCTTTCTCCTGCTAAAGCTTCTTCCTCCCCTACGCCACAGGTTCAAGATGGATAGCATTCTGGTGATTCTTGCTACACCGAAGTGGCCTAGAAGGATGTGTTGCCTGCCATCAGTTGAACTGCTGTCGGACATCCCATGGTTCCAGAGTTGACTACCTGTGTCCTGTAATATAAGGTTACGAAAAATTTTTATTTTTTTTTTACCTGTAAAATTTAATTGGAGTACGTTACAAGACGTGTCCATTCCATCAGTTTATGGTCTATTCTTGCTACAGCTTGCAGCTTTGCTTTGCCAGTGCCCAATCTCCTTGAAGTGACAGTAAAATCCATGATTTCAGAATAGCCATCCTGTAGCATATGCCAAGGAAATGGTTTTACATGCAATATAAAAATCCTATTTCAACCTTTTCCTCGATCTGTGACTACAGCTCTTACAGTACAGGGAAGGAAATGTCAACTTTTTTTGCGACATTGCTTGTTGTTCAAGTACATTAGATTTTAGAGGTAGTTTTCCTTTTTAAAATAAACCTTGTAGACTATATAAAACACCATCAGGCTTATTTAGTATAGCAGTGCTAAGAAAAACATCAAAGTTTAAAGTGCTCACACCTAACGGTTCATTTAAAGTTACTAAAGTCCGTTTACTAAATAAGGACTGCTGTTTGGTTCAAGTAACTGAATTCTGTTTTTTACCTAATAAAAGGTATTCCAAAAGTTTATAGATCTGTGCATATTCATTGCATTGTCTTTTTGTAGTGAAACCTCTCACCTGTGCAAGTACTGGATCTGATATATGGAAAAGTTTCTTCAAGGGTAAAACCATCACTCTCCAGCCAGGATCACCCTGCAATGAGTTCAAAGGATATTGTGATGTCTTCATGCGATGCCGATTGGTTGATGCTGATGGTCCTTTGGCTCGATTGAAAAAGGCTATATTCAACCCAGAACTGTATGAAAATATTGCTGAATGGATTGTGGTATGTCTATGTGAAATTGTTAATATTTTGCTCTAATCCTATTCACTTAAAAAATGGTTTCTAAAAAAGATTTAAAACACATTTTCTGGTTAAATGTTATTTTCAACAGAATATCCTAATATATTTAATGCACCACTAATTTCCTCTCCATTAGTCCTACAATAGTCATTTTTGCTTTTATTTGCTCTTTGAATGCTTACACTAAACAGTAGGCTGCACATAAGTTGGAAATTCGTTAAGTTACGAGAAACATAGATGAGGCTGCCCGCCTTTTTTTAATATTATTTATGTATCACTATCTCTCAATCAAGATGAAGGGTATAGACTCAAGTTTATTAAGATTATGATGAAGGTTGTTATCTTTGATCCTCACACACAGACCTTCTAAAAGGCAGGGTGATGGGTCTCTCTTTAGTAACCCATATTGCTGTTGGGATTTGAGCTAACATCCTCCATATCTTGTCATAACCTTAGGTGGTATTTATATATATATA
>NW_017306690.1:930911-999240 GCF_000935625.1 Nanorana parkeri | reverse complement strand
ATTGTACTTTACAATATAATCAAGACAATACAGGGTGGAAAAAAAAGGCAGGGGGGAGAGAGAGGAACAATGTATTCGGCTCCGAGCTAGAAAAAAATGTACAATCCACTCAACCATATTGTTAGCCCTTATTATAACTTCCAGCGAACTATTGGTGTGCCAACTTTGCGGTCACCTTATAAGGGTAGAGGTAATCGACCGATCAGGATTAATCATCCCCAGAGGGGATGACTACTGTTGCTGCTAGTAGGAAGAAACAAAGGAGTCCCTTCTTTGTAGTGGGGAAGGACCAAGGGAGCATAAAGAGTATGGCTACTTGTGGAGTTTGATGCATTAGCTAAAGTTTACAGTTGGACCCATAGTTTGTGGGGGGCATTGTGGATCCATTCCATCAGCCTTTTATGTTTGGTAGCTTTGTAGTAATGCTCTACCTGTGGGAGGCCTGCACTGCCCAGTTCTGATTTTATCAAAATTGTTTTGTAGAGTGCCATCCAACCAAACCAGGTATATGTGTGTTTGGACAAGTCCTTCAGTTTTAGTGAGTTACACATCAAGGGGGTTTGTAGTTCAGATCAAAAAGTTGCTCTAGGCAGGCTTGAAGGTATGATCCCAGATATGTAATCACTGAGGATTGCCAGGAGAATGGAAAGGCTTGGGATATATGGGACTTCTTTGTATCTGAAAGTGGTACATTCAGGGCTTTTTTTAAAATGTATGTTCACTTCAAAATTGCTAAGGAGACTAAATTATTGCTTTAGAGCAGGTTATGCGGTCTTAGGATTTGACTTGCAAAGCAATAGGTTGTCTGCAAAAAGATTATGGTCATATTGATTAATTGACATCCCTTTTGATAGGATTGTTGCGGATAACAATGGCCAGATACCTCTCCATGGCAAGGATGTATGGGTCCTAATAAAATATCGCTAACCCTTATCTGTGCAGTGGGGGAGTCCTAAGGGGGGGGGTGGGGTTTATCAAAACTGTGGAAGTGGGATACCTATCTGGGAGTGGATGGCAGCAAGCAATTTCCAGTTGAGACGGTCAGTTCCCTTACAACAACTAAGAGAAAAGGCAAAACGGGTGGTGATGCCTTTTCATGTAATCAATGAGTGCCAGTGTTTTAATCCTGTTGCCTCTCGCCTCCCTGTAAGGTACGACACCCAACTGGTCCAGATAAATCCAAGACGGAATGTGGTTTTAAAGGAAGTTTGGTATTTTCAACATTAATCAAAGAAATGGATCAGTAACTGGAGCACTGTTTTGAGCGTGACACAGATGCATGCTTCTTGGCACTGCTTTGTGAAGGGACAGGACTCAGATAGTTAAATGTTGCTTCCATTATAGATGCCACCGTAAGATGCACCTAAAGCTCAGGCCCCGGGCAAGAAGCAAATACAGTACATTGTGTCAAGAATGTGGCCATGATTTAGGTGCCATTTTAACTCCTCAGGAAGCAAATGAACATAGAGCGTTGACAAGCTAATTGGTTAATATAAAAATGTTTTTGCTCTGATCCTTATTGTAATTGTAGCAAGGTCACAGGTTGTCATCCCAGCTCTTTCTTCTGAGCTGTATGCAATTATCCCATTAGTGCCTGTGTTGAAGGACTTTTGGATGTGTGTTGGTGGCATCAGATTGACATAAGTTTGAGATGCTTGCAAGATCATGTATAATATGACTGGTGCATTCAACCTGCAGTTGACCACCTCCTAGCCTCCATTTCACCTGCTTTAAGCAGGTTTTTTTTATTTTATTCCCCTGGATTGTATGGACGTGCTTAACCCATCTCACATTTCTTAAGCTATAATATTCCTTACTGTAATCCTAATGTAAAGAAAATGCATAAGCATAGGGTCCCTGCCATTAAAAAAAATGCATTTTAAAAAAAACCTTAGATTCAGAGATAAGACAGCTGAATTTATAGGCAAACAGACTTTTTATTTAAAAGTCCACTCTTTCCTTGCCTTGCTCCTTGTATGTGATGTGTGGCCTCACTAACCATCATGAAGGCTCTGCATTTCTATTTGTTTTAGTAAACCTTGTGCATAATTTCAGTATTTTCTTTTTATCACTGCTCCATGATATTTGACATGCAGTTTTGCGTTTTATTCCTTAATGTTTTGGTTTACATTATCCAGGTTTGTTAAAGGTTGCCTAAATTGAAATATATATATATATATATACATATACATATACATATACATACACCACACACACAGTACTTTGCATTGCTTTCAAATTAAAAAATTCTGTTAAAGTTCCTAATTCAGTGCTCTGTTTTCTAGGCTCACTGGTGGGCTGTATTGTTAATGGGAATAGCACTGATCATGTTGATGGCTGGGTTCATCAAGATTTGCAGCGTACATACACCGAGCAGCAATCCCAAATTGCCACCACCCAAACCTCTTCCAGGTATGTAATAATAGATTTCTGCTAGTGAATTACATATTTCTACTTGTGGTTAAATGTATTTTTTGATTTTGCATTTAAGGCTTGTATTAAGGTTATTTTGTTGACAGCCAAAAAACTTAAGGGAGTTCTCAACTAATAGATTAGTAATGGGAGTCTATAGTGTCCACAAGCACCCACAGACAATCAGAAAATAGCTGTATTGGGTGACTATGTATTGTGTATAGAGACATTGCTGAGTGAAGGTATACCAATCCAAATTGTTTTTTCCCCTAATAAGCTGGCATTGGAGATTTCTGCAGAGCACCTCCAACATCCTGCTTCTAAGGCTAGGTAAATGACGACCATTTGGACTTTGTCACGCAAGTTTCAGCTTGTATAAAAGCAGCTTGTACTTCAAGGTTTTCCAAAGCTTTTGAAAAGCTTTGAGCAGCTCCTTTAAAGCATTATGCAGCTGCGGTGTGGGGAAGTTAAACATAGATCTTAATGGGAGTGCTGGCTTTTACTTTAAACAAGCTGATAGCAGGCTATAGTAGGCTTCAGCACTACCTAAGCGTGTTAAACCTGCTGAACCTTACTAGCAGCTTGTTTTAAGTGACATGTGACAAGGTTTCTGTGTTTTAGGGAGCTGCGCAGAGGCACACGTTCCTTTTATGTTGGCGATTGGTTTTGTGCTTGCTTTTTTGACCAACATTTTATGGAATATGGCCAGTTGAGTGATGATTTTCTTTGCTCCTTTTGATTTTGCGAATCTACTATTTGGTAGTACAGATGAATAATTGTCTTATGAATTACCTGATCTGTTTTCCACTTGGTGTTTAGCCTATATCGACCATTGAAAATCTCTCAACGTTACAGTGCACGTGTGTCCAATCATGCTCCGCAAAGTGAAGTTATGAGTGTGCATAATGTTGCAGGAGAGCTCAATGAATGCCTTTTTAGTGGTATTGCTTTACCAGAACTCTCTAAAATTGGCTTCAGTTCTACAATGTTGCAGCAGACTTTTGCTGTCAAGTAAATTATTGTTTTTTCCAGCAGCAGACTTAAATTGCCCCCATGAATGTTGACATCAGCAGGCATTCCATTGTAATCTCACCACACAACTCCGCATATCCTTGTGATGTCACCAAAAGAGTAGAAAATAACTTTCAAAAGACATGAATAAGAGTAAAATGAATTCACTAAGTATTTACTACCGAGGGGAAAGGGGGCGAATGAATATGCACACTTAGATTTGTTTTTGTTTTTTGTCCTAATTCTTTGTGGCACAATTAAAATTGTTTAGCACCTTCAAAGTGGTAGACCTGTTGTGTACATCACATGTACATGATATGGTACAGACCCCCCAAAACTCTATTTTAACTTCAGGATGTAATGCAATAAAACAGGTAAAACAAGAGGGGTGCATACTTTCAGAAGGCACTGCATTATCAGCTTCAGGCCTGTTTTGTCCATCCATCCTGTTCTTTGTCCCATATACCCATATGATCCAATTGACTGCTCTGTAAATTCTTATTACTCCTTAGTAAAATGGATGTCTTTTATTTTCATTTTCAATGTACAGACAGCTATGTATGCTGCATAGTAAAGCTTCTTTTATTGCTACAGGCACATTGAAGAGGAGGAGACCACCACAAACAACCCAGCAACCTCCACGCCAGAGACCACGAGAAAGTTACCAGATGGGACACATGAGACGTTAACTACAGCTTTTTATTTTGCCTTTTGGTTCTTCCTAGTGCCTACCATGGGAAAGATTCACTCCAAAGAAATACCTACAGTCACTATTTCCTCTTGTTAGCAACCAAGAAATGGATTTTGACATGAGGAGGAAAATGGGACCGTGCTGTTGTACACACTGGAGGGGGAGCTCTAACTTTTTAACACTCTTTAACAAGCTCCTGTTGAAAAATAACCAGAATTTTAAATTTTTTTAACTTCCCTGAAGGCATAAAGTATTAGAATATCATTAATTCTTGTTTTTATGCCCCCTTCATTCTTTACGTTTTTTGTTTCCTTCCAGCAAAACTTTTATTAATTGCTGAGCAACAAAGTCTATTTTTTTTTCTTAATATAAAACTGCCAACCAAGGCTAGGAAGACAGAGACCACCTCAGCATTGGAGAACATCTCTTGCCAATGTACATACTTTGTTATATGCAGACGTTTATTTCTAATGTACAAGCATATGTCTATGTGCAATTGTAAAAACAAATTGCAATATGGATACGTTACTTTGTATTATAATTTTTTCCACTGTTAATGAAGACATTACTGTTTAAGTGACATACTCAGGATAACAAAGGATTTGATGTGTATAAAGGCGACTTACTATATATATCTATAAATATATATAAATATTTTTTTTTCCATTTTGTTTAACAAGGAAAGGAAAATATTCATTTTCCTTGCTAGGCTTCTTAGGATCAGAGTTGATTAGAGTGCTCATGTCATCCTTTTTTTTATTTCTACAACAAGCGGCTTTCTCTATGAGACTTGAATGTTCTCCTGGCTAACTACAAATGTATCATAATCTAAAACCACTCTAGACGTCAAGATTCCTTATTGTGTGAATTTCATTTTTTTACTTCATGTTTTTATTCAGCTCATGTGTTCCTAAGTAACTGGAAGGTTTAAGTGTGTGTGTTGATCAAAAAAAAACCTTTTCTATGAATGTTAGCCATCCAACTAGTTTCCTTACACCTACTTCTTTCACCTACTATAATAGGAGAGATAATGCACAACAAAGTGAAATCTTGATTATCCTACCATTACTTTGAGCGATAAAAATAAAGACATGAAGATGGTCAGTCAATGGCCAATGAGCAACAGACTTCTAAAGGTAACTTTCTTATGATTGATGCATTTATCCATTGCTGCTAGGGGGGGCTAGCAAATTTGGCTTCCCAGTTCTGCCTATGTCGGAAGTGCGGATATTCGTAAAAAGGAGATTTTCATATTTCTTTCATGCATCCCTGACCTGTGCATGTAAATATATGGGCATTACCAAAAGCCTTTGATTTCTTTCCAACTACTTCCAAGGACATCTATTTCTGTGGCATTGGCAAAAAATGCATACAGCGTTTTTATGTACCTCTGGGTTATATTCCCTTATTTGTGTTGTCTATAAATGCCTGTATTGTCAGTAGGACTTGCATAGCATTCTTTTTCTGGCTTGCATAGTCTTTGCTGAAGTAAAAAAAAAAAAAAAGTTTACACATCCATTTTCGTCATGACACGCCAGCAAGGTATAAAAAAAAAGTGGGGGAAAAAGACACACATCTCTTCCTTGTAAAATTGTACAGTGTGTGGTGATTTTTTTCAAAATAGAAAACACATCTTTTTGTACAAGGCTTTAGACACCAATTTTGTAAATGAAAGCCCAGTCTAGTAGATAGGAGACTATAAAGAATTATGAAATCCTTAAAAAAAAAAAAAAAAGTTCTAGTGTAGTTTTCAGATCATTTGAATGCATTCTTTTTGTTGGAATGAGGCAAGTGGATAAAAGGGTGTTAATTTTGGAAATGGTGGGATTTTGTAGCTTTTTTTTTTTTTTCTTTTTTTTTTTTAAAATGCAATGTTTGAACGGAGAAATGCACTGAACCTCTCCACAGCAAGTGAAGATGTAAGTGATGCAGAAGAGCAACAAAAATGTAATCTAATACTACTGTCAATTTAATGTCCACTGTGTTTTATACAGTATTTTTTGTTCACTTTTGAAATTTTTACTAAAAAAAATTGCAAAAAAATAAAAAGTATTGTGCAAAGACATAAAAAGATTTCTTTTTTTTATTTCTACAAACTTGAATAAATAGACTTGATTGAAAAAAATATATATTTTATGTCTGTTATTTGGAAGATGCTCCTGTCGGAAGAACTGACCAAGTTGATGGCTGATAATTGTACATCCAAACAAGTTAATTGACCGCTACTTCTAAAATGAGTATCTTCTGTTACAAGGTTTAATAGGTAACATTTCACCAGTTTATTTGCCAAACCTCCCATTACCATGCATCAATTGGGTTTGTAACTTTGTGTTGAAGGTTAAGGTTTAAGTTAGGCAAAAAGTTAATCAGGATGACAATTGGTAGATGTCTGGGCTGTGGGCAACAGTGGCGTAACAACCGGGGGAGCCTTGTAAATGTTTTAAAGCTTACTGGAGTTCAGCTTTAAAGAAGAACTCCGGGCAAATAAAATCTGAACCCTTGCAGTGTGGGGGTAGCTCCCAACAAGGGCTCGTTTTGTGTAAAGAACTGAAATAAGAGTTAAACTTACCCAAACCTCCAAGCTGACTGCCTCCTAGACCAGTCCCAGCAGCCTGCACCTCCTCTGCTCCAGCGGTTTAAGGTCCAGGGAGTCATGTCATGTACAGTGATTAGGACGTGAGGTTGCTGAGGGACATTCCATCGCTGGAACGAAGGAAGGTGCAGGCTGCAGGGACCAGTCTAGGAGCCCAGCTGACTGTGAGGCTTGGGCCAGTATAACTGTTTTAGTTTCCTAGACAAAACAAGCACTTAACCCTTGCAGTGTTGGGGCAGCCCCCTGCAAGGGTTACGATTTTTATTTGAACTCCAGTAAGCTTTAAAAAAAAAATGTACAACCCCCCAACAAGGATTGATTGCTCACACAACTGGACCCAAGGAGCTGCTCCTCTTCAACATAAAGTACTTTATGGGTCCAACTAAAACATATTTCTATGAACACAAGCAACTCTAACCTTAAGGGTCTCTAGATAGGCAATCAATGTGCCTCATCCCCCAATACCATAGAAATTGGCGTAAGATCAGAAACATTGGGATTTTGTTAGCGACCTATACTTCTTTTTTTTTTTTTTTTAATCAATCAATCACAAAAATACTTTCTATTTTGACCATAAGTTAAAACAATACATCATAATCCTAAAATATAAGGTCCCTTTTCTCATTGTTTTCACCTTCTAATTAAGTAATGCCCTTCACTGCCACATTAACTGTAAGTCGTAGCATAGTACAGTTAGTCCAATCGCACAACATGTTTCCAAACGTAAGAATCTTGTATGCTTGATGATTAAGTTGTGGCAACTGGTGTTTCCAACTCATTTCGCAAAATGCTTCTTCAGGGGATCAAGGGCAAATGTGTGGCACACACAACACAGGGGGACTAGCCAACATAAAAGGGGGGAAACACCTCCCCTTCCTGCCGGAACTTGGCGAGACCACAGGGAGGCGCACAAAAGCAGAGAGCCATGACAATCTGCTAGTCAATACAGATTGCTCTCTGTGAAGGCCCCAAACACATCAAAAGATGAGTCTTGCATGCAGCACTGTATTCTTTGTGCCTTGCATTTTCCCTTGATTACCTGAAGCATTTTGCGAAGCACGTTGGGAACGTCATCTGCCACAAGTTGTCACGCATACAAGATTCTGAGTGGATTGGGCAAAACTGGAACAGACAAAAACTGGAGCAGCTGTGTATGGCAACCAGTCAGCTTCTCTCTTCAGTTTGTTCAGTTAAGATTTGAAAATGAAAGAGAAGCTGATTGGTTTCCATGCACAGCTGCTCCAGTTTTTGTCTGCTCCAGTTTTGATAAATCCCCCACTCTGACGTTTGGAAACGTGTTGTGTACTTGGACTAACTGTACTATATTGTGACGAACGGTTTGTGGCAGTGGAGGGCATTATGTACTTGTAAGGGGATCACAATGAGAAAAGGGACCTTGTATTTTATGATTTATATGCCTCTTAAAAAAAAAACCCCCACAATGTTTCTGATTTTGTGCATACTTCTATAAACATGCAAGTTTGCATCATCTCCATGTGCGTGTTTATGCCTATTGAGGAGGGATGGGAAGACGCCAAACCTTGTCTAGTGGGTAAACAGTGATGAAACAGGAAATTCGGTCTGGCTGAACAGTTCCTCCAATGAGAAGGATTGACCTGAGGGTGTCCGGAGACAAATGTGAGACAGCAAGTATTTGTGGAAAGTGGTCAGTAATGGCAGCTTGCGTTTCTCTCCTCAACCTTCCGAGCCAATTTCTGTGTTGGACATGATTTCAAATTCCATCTTCTTTGGCACAATTTGTTATTTTGTCTATAAATACTTCTGTTTTTGTTTTTTTGTTCAGATTTGCCATTTTTAATGAAGGAACTGTGCACAGCTCTGAAACCATGGATAACATTTCCAGCTGATGCATAAATAAGCAGGCAGTTTTCATTAAACATTTGGGATGTGTTGGTGACACTTTGCTCTTCATTAGTAATTGATAAGGGGCCATCTGTCAAAAAGTGTCTATCACCATAAGGACACTTTTGTACTGTGCTGCTACCCAAAGGATATTACCAATATGTAGAATGTCATAGCTGACTACCTTCTAAATATTTTAGTTGCCAAGCTTGTCTCAAGTCTTTATGAGCCGCTGACCTGAGCAAAGCACAGAGCAAGTGAAGTCTAAGTAAAGGCAGAACGCCTGATCCGCATACTCATTCTGAGCTACTGAGATTATTGAAGCCATTAGATCACTATGACTGATGGGCAACTTGCATTTTCAGTAGGAGGGGCCAGTAAACAACAACTCCCATATTTCCTTTATTATTGGTACCTGAAGTGCTAGGAAAATGACTAGAAGATGCTTCCAGTAAAAAATGCACATAAAATTAGTTAATATAATACACATTATTCCAGGGGTGAGAATTTCTCATGGGATCCTAGTGTTGGCAATCGCCCAGGTGGATTCTAGAAACTACATATTATGAAGGATAGTAATATCTATGCATACAAAGTAAAACCTCACTTGGCATCTGAACACTGTGTTATATTTACAAAGACTCCACAACCTAAGATTGGGTATAGAGCATTGGAACTACTGATATATAACCTCCTCTCAGAGGATAGAATGTTGCAGAACTTCACTATACTGCTCCCTGCCCCAAACCTAGGGGTGAGGGGAATGGAATATTTCTTTTACAATGGTAAATAAAATGTCTACGACGTGGAATTCAAACTGACATGTTATTCAAACTCTAAAGTCTATGAAAGACTTTATGTAAAGTCTCAAGTTATTGCAGGCTCTCTCAGCTGAAGACAAGCAAATCCTGCAATACAATTTGAAGTGCACTGTATGGAGAATACAATTCTCAAATTCTCTTAATTGACAGGTAAGAGGTTAAATTTGTGTGACAAATTAGTTTATCTTTATAACTTTTATCTAAACATTTCTCATTTAATGTTCTTCCCCATCACAGCATAATGTTTCTGCAAAAACATATCCCTACTGCAACACGGTGGCAAGGTCTCTGCACAACACAACCTCTGACACCTCTTGCATCTCGCTTCCTGCAGACTCCTGCATCTTCTGCTGCATGTGAAAGAATCGACTATGTTTGGTAATATTCATACCAAATCAAGAAACAAACTGACCTGTGAACGGGTAGAATAGCTTGTTTCAATCCCTGCAAACCTTTCGTTTTTAGATGTCCATGAGACAAATGACAAATATGAAGAGAAAGAAGAAACGGAAAATGAGACAGATTACATTGCATGTATATCTTGTGTCCGTTTCCTTTTCTCATTTTTTAAAGCACCCCTTCAATGGTAAACTTTGCTATTGAGATTAAATATTGAGGTGTTCCTTACACCCCCCTCCAATGCTGTGTCCATAATCTACTAGCACAAATATGCCACTTAAAGTGACATTAAACCCTCAGATTTTTTAACATAAAACAATACTGTAATGTGTGCCTTACTGTAATCCATGGTTGTTTCCCTTCTCTTTGCTGCTCTTCCTTTTAAATCTGTATCTGTTCTCATGCTCTGCAGAACCTCTGTGAAGGTGCTAAGAAAAACCTGGAATCGCCAGTCTTGTCTGCTGTAACAAAACATCTAATAGCTAAGAAATATATTATTCTTAAAAAAAAAAAAAATTTTATGCTGTGTGAATGGAAATGCATAACAAACATATGACTGCAAAGTGTGCAGCATATCTGGACACCATAAGAAAAAAAAAATCATAATTACTACATCTCTCTAGTGCATGCACATTTCTCAGTGTTTTGTGTCTTTAAAATGCAAGTATAGAAAAATACCTGTTGATTTGCTGGAAAACTGGTGAGGCCTCAAGCAGTGTTATCAGCCCTGCCCAGTTTTCTGTGGACCACAAAACAATTCCCCCTATGTTATGGAAACAAGGATGTATTCTGTAGTCCTAACACACGCCATGTCCTTGGATGACAATGTCGCTTCTCTATAGATACAGTACAATGAGTGAGAAATGTCATTTTAGGACACGAAGTGTGTTACTGGCAGAATCACCACGTGAAAAATCGCAAAAAAAGTCTTTAAAAAAAAGACAGCTAATTACACCACCACATATAAGAACTGGTAAGCAGCAATATGGCACATTTTTGTTCTTGGGTTTACAGTAGATTTGAAATACTGATCTGCTACCTTTTCCCCCCAAATCAGGTGGAGGTGCTTGAATGAACTGAGTTGCATACTACTCTTATCTAACTGGGCAATTGCCATCATAAAGCTAATGTGACAGCAGGTGAGGTTTTCATCTGTTGCAGATTATGGCATTTATATATCAATAGTGTAAAATGCCTGCATAAACCTTCTGCAATTGAGGTTTTTTTCCAGCCTGCCCTTTGTGTTAACGTGTCCAACGTAAATCTCATCTCTTCAACATAGCGAGCAACTGTTTAATAATTACTCATCCAGAGGGATATACCCATGAGACTATTTCACCTTGAGGCACAACTGTTTTGTGCGGCAGACGAGTGCATTCAATTAAGGATCTCACAGCAAGTAAAGATGGCTATAAAAACCATACCAGATATCTAATTAAACAATGTTGGATCATTTCAGGTGTTATCGGACAACTCCAACTAATTGAACCAGTTGTGTACCTAAAGAATTTGCCTCTGCCCAGAAGGGACTACTGTAATATGATTAAATACATATCTATTACTAATCATAATTTAAAGGAGAACTATGGCCTAACCCTTTTTTGGCAATCGTTCTCTTCAGGGTCACAGGAGGACATATACTAATGTCCTCCAGTGACCCAAAACTATTGCACGCTATATGCTGAGAGCGCAGAGCCGCAGCCGGGACGGACCCTGACAATACTGTCGAGATCCACCCCGCAGGCTGATTAACAGCTGGCTCTCTAGTAGCAGAGCCAGCAGTGCCCTCCCCCATCCGTTCCTCCAGTCAGCGCTAAAGAAACGGAGAGTGGGGGCGAGTGGAGACTGACGGTCACCGCTCTCTGCAGGGAGAGAATCAATCAGCGGTATGCGTCTTCACGATCAATAGGACCGGCCTGTGACATCTTTAGTGTCACCGGTCAACTTGAATTATGGGGATATGTCTTTTTCACTCACCCCATAATTCTCCTTTCAATCAAACTATATTTACAAAATAATTTATAAATTGTTCCAATGTTAATATATGTCTTGTGGACAACAAATTTATTTATTTTTTTAAACAAGCAAAATGCATCATTGGTACCAGGGTAATGTATTGCATTAAGGCAGTAAATCCAAAGACTTTGCAATTGTAGCAATTTTTTTAAAAAAGTGAGCTTTTCCATCTGTTCTATCTCCACGATCTTCGAGTACCACAATGTCAAAGGCGGGGCAGGTTGCTCTTCCTGGATAGACTGGATACATGTAGAAGACAGACAGCCGGATTTTCCAGGAAGTCAACCCCCGTAAGCTTCTTGATAAGGTTCCCCACCTCAGTCCAGAAGTGGCGAATCCCTGGGCAGGACCAGAAAATATGTAACAAATCGCCCACTCCCTCCCCACATCTCCAACAATTCCTGGAAGTCTGAGGAAACATTTTATGTAAATCTGTGGCCACTCTATACCAACAGGATATGAACTTATACCTATTTTCCTGTATTCTGCTAGAAATGGAAGCATAGTGTGTAAAATAAATGTCATCACACTTTTGTTCCTGCATGAGGAAAATATTCCCATTTCCCAAGGAAGGTGAGAGTAAATCCCTCTTCTGGATAAATCAAGGCCTTATACATCAGAGATGAGGAATGTCATATGGGGTCCTCTTGGGCACAAAGTTCTATGTACCATATATGAATATCCAAATACCCCTGTTGTTTCACAAATACATTTATAATAGAAGGACTGGATCTTGTGCAAACGATTTTAGTTTCACAATTACCAGGGTACTAATGAGAGTAGTAGTTTTGATTATTAAATGTATTGCATTTTGTTTGTAAAATTATACAGGTGAAACTCGAAAAATTAGAATATCGTGCAAAAGTTCAATTTTTTCACTAATGCAACTTAGCCGTCTACCAGGAGATTTTGGAGCACTTCATGCTTTCTTCCGCAGACGATCTCTATGGGGATGCTGACTTCATTTTCCAGCAGGACTTGGCACCTTCCCACACTGCCAAAAATTTTCTGAGATTGTGGATTTGGGGTTTTCATGAGCTGTAAGCCATAATCATCACAATTTTGACAAATCACGGCTTGAACTATCTTGCTTTGCATGTAATGAGTCTATCTCATATATTAGTTTCACCTCTTAAGTTGCATTAGTGAAATAAATTAACTTTTGCACGATATTCTAATTTTTCGAGTTTCACCTGTATACTGTTTACTAGGACATGTTAAATATTCTTCGGAGCACGGGTTCACAGTGCAGTATAAATGAATACGTAGTTGAAAACAGTGGATCACTGAAATGCAATGCAGCTGTTTATATTTTAGTTTGGATCAATTAAGATTGGTGTTCACAGGAGAAGCGCGGATCTATATGTGTATAAATATATAAAAAGAAAAATGTCTCCACATGTTGTAAAAAAAGATTCAATATATTCACTAACTTGTAAGAGACTCTTGGCCTGAAATGAAATGCCTTCCAGGAGGATTTGTTAATGATTTATGTACTTTAGTTGACGGGACAATTGACCTGTAAAATGTATTGATTTCTTTGGCTTTGGTTCATGAAATTGTTTCCAATCAAATCAAACAATTCTTTTTTATGTTGTTTTGTGCATATACCTGGAAAATTGTTTGTACCATTCTGTACAATTCCTTTTTACACAGAATGTTATCAGCACATACAGAACATATACTTTATGACTACATTTCCACCCTTGTCAGCTGGTTTAATTTGTGCTGTCTGTGTAACAAGATAACTGATCTGAAGCCTCCTGTTGTTCAGGGCTAAGATGGTACCTATCAGGATCTGCGACATTCATTTGACTGAGATCCTTCACTACACTGGTGAGAAATGTGGAAATGTTAACATTTAATGACAATGTGGGAAAATTATTTGATCTCCTTCTAAATTTATCCTGTTCTAGAGCAGTGTTTCTCAATTATTATTTTTTTTGTGGGGGGCACCCCAGTCTAAAAAGTGAAAAATTTAAAAAACAATGTGTGGCCCCTGAAGTCCAGACCCTTATCCCCATTTGGTATGGATTTAAAAAGGTTACCCCAGGCAAAAACACTAAAAAGGGGTTCCCCCTTCACATCAGAAACTCCCCCTTTCACATCACAATCCCACCTTTCTCAGAGACCCCTGTTTACATAAGGACCCCCTCCATTCATATCAGAGTCCCCTCCCCCCATCACACTAGGAGCCCTCTTTCACATCAGAGTGCTTTATTTACTTCACAAGCTCCACTTCACATCATAAATACCCCCTACACATCAGGGGCCCTCTTCACATCAGGAGTTCCCCTTTTACATTATAGTTGTCCTTTTACATCAGAAGCCCCCCTGCACCATAGAAAGGCATGACACTGAAAAATTAGAGGCACCCTGGTTGAGAAAGGCTGTTCTAGAGTAATGCTCTTCCTGTTTGTTTAGAAAAGATGTGGCCCTCATCCCATAACTCCATTAAGGTCTTGGGGCACTTTTAATCCTCCCTACTAAAATCAGACCGATCTTTAATTGAACCATCATATTGTAGCAAAATGTCTTTATAATTGGGTGTACATCATTGATCGCTTCAAATGTATCTATATTGGCTCCTGGACAAAATGTGAGTACTTTAATAATTACCTCAATTTCAAGTACAGAAAGATTCCTTGAAGCACAATTAATTACCAAGTTACCTTCCTCCTGGAGCTAATGTCTTCTGTATAAAAAAATGCTTAGAGTGAGTTGTTTTGAGTGAGTGTTGAATGTAGACTTGGATATATCTGATCCACACATTGTTGTGCAGATGAGGAGCGGGGATGGATTTACACCTGTGACTGTGTTCATCATGCTACATGTTGAATGTTGTTCCTGTGATACCTATATCATCTCCCCTAACCCCACAATTAGTGCAGGTTTGGTATATAGTGTTATAACTCTGGCTGAGCATCGAGAATGGTGTTCTTAGTCTTTTTTTTATGTGATGTATTTCTTTCATCTTCCTTAATGGGCTCTGGGATGAACTAACTCATTTGTATTTCTCAGCAGTGGTATTAACATGTGAGAATATTCAAATGTTCCCCTTTTATAAGTCCTCCTTCCCTACTCTTATGCTTGTCTTGTTTTTTTTCAAGAATGTTTTTCAAAAACATTTTTATTCTTATGTTCTATGAATTTATTTAAATCCCCAACCAATTAATTTTATAAAGGATGGTCCTGGTATTGCAAAACCTCTGTTTGTACCTGTTGAATCTGAATTTCTAGATGTTTAAAAACTTCAGGCATTTGTGGAAATACTTGTATGCTGATCCCGAAAGGACAAATATTGTCCTTTATATATTAAAAAAAAAAAAGATTCCACCAGATTTTTGGTTACATCATCTTATGTTTAATATTTACCGTATATACTCGAGTATAAGCCGAGATTTTCAGCCCATTTTTTTGGGTGAAAAGTGCCCCCCTCGGCTTATATTCGGGTCAATACTTTTTCCCATTTTTTTTTTTAAATTAGGTACCTTGGCCTATATTCGGGACGGCTTATATTCGAGTATATACGGTAACTGAAATCTCATCACTCCCCTTCAATTTGTTAATCAGTTCTTACTTTGGTAACATCTTACTTTGGTAACAACTGACTCCCAATCTATAAAATTTGAGGCAATGCGAGGGAAAAAAATAAAATGAAAACCTTTATGCCTAAAATACCCTCAATAATATCCCAGGGTGAATGGCACACTTCATAAACCAGCGAATATACCCATCAGATTGGAAAAAGATCTACCTATTTCACCCTGTAGCACAAATCAACCAACCAAATTACACAATAAATTCAAGCTGTGTCACCATGGAACACCTAAGCATATCTCAAGGGAACTAGAACCTCCCAATTAGACTACGCTGCTTATATAAATAATGATAAAATCATACACACACTTTTGCAGATACCTTTCATATCTCCCCATTCTCTTCACTGTATAGCTTTGTAGTTCCGGAGACAAACATGAAATGGCTTACTTTATCAAAATCACATAACACCACAATCACTTCACATCTCAGCATTTTAAATAACACCAGACAGTGTTATCTCCTGAAAAAAGGAGGGTAACCACACTGCAAAATGTTAGTGATTTGATGTTCAACTTAAACTATCACCTAAATAACACCAAACATGTTAACATCCAAAATAAGTCAGGTGTTATGATTTTAAAATATGTGAAATCCTTCATTCACAGTTGTGAAAATATGCAGATAAGGTGCATTAAAACACACAAGACATTCACACATTAGTTATATTATCTTCTAAAACCATTGTTAATGTTTGTTTTCTTCCACATATGTAATCGTCTTATGGTGCATTCTACATATTTCATTTTTTGCTACTATACTCCATCAATTAATGTGTTATTTTGCACATTATATAATATTTACAGTGTATGTGGTCTGCTAAATATACAATTGGAAGTGTTTTATTATCTGTTTAATAGGTAGAAACATACCCATTGCTTTTGTCAAAAATCTTGTGAGCTGATAACTTCCTGTGTTCTTTGCCTGTACACAAAGAGCAGTTATAGAGGTGGGTGGGGAGGAGAGGTCTATTTCCTTTGCAATCCATCAGACATTAAGTAGGTAGAGCTGAAATCATGAGCTTAGGAATTCAGAGCTGTGTTGTCATGTCAAAGAGGAAGGTAGGATCTCAGTACATTTCTGGCACATTAACAGTTATTTTTCTGTTAATTGCAGCATGCCTAAAAGGATAAACATGGAGAAATATGCATGTATTGCTGAAATGTACTATGTGGGGGGAATTTATCAACACTAGAGCAGACAAAACCAGTGGAAGTTGGCCATGGCAACAGATCAGCACCTCTCTTTAGTTTGTTAATTTAAGCTTTAAAAATGAAAGATAGAAGCTGATGGTTGCCATGGCAATCTCCTCCAGATTTTTATGTACTCCAGTTTTGATAAATTCCTCTCCATATGTTTAGTTTTTTTGCCTTGACATACACTTTAACTCTTTGTTCTTTTTTAACTTAATTTCACGTTTTGTAACATCTCCTTTCTTCTGTTTTTTTTTACAGGTAGCATAGCAACAACATCTGATGTTTCTCCAAATGGCCCTGTATTTCTCCAAGTAACTGAGCTGCCACTAAAACTACTAAGTCCCCCCCTTCTTTTATCTTCTGGGTGAGAAGAAGACCAAGAGGGTCCCACTTCTGAAAGACAGATGCAGGGGTTCAGTTATCAGTCTTTTTACCCAAGATTCAAATAAACACATTTCTTTCACTTAGGATTTAATCAGAAAATGTAGGAATCTTGGGTGTTGATTAATAGACCCTACAATAAGCCAGACTGAAACGGATAAAATTATATTGAAGGGGAAAAAGAAGATAGGGTCTTTGGAACATGCTGTCTATAAAAATACACAAAGCGCACATACTGTATTCACACATGCCCAACTCTACATACTGTTAAAATGCTGTAATATATCCACCATCTAAACTGACACTCAGTTATAATAATAATTCATTATTAATAAATACCACAGTGTCATATTTCTTCAAAACCACCATAAATCTAATAACAGACTTAGGGGGTTATTCACTTAGCTGCCGAAAGCGGCCAAGTGAATAACCGAGCCAAAGTGAGCCGAATGCTGTTTGGCTATTCACTTCAGCCTTGTACATACACACTTTAGCCATACATCGGCTAAAATCAGCCATACATCTGGATCAGGTGAGCCGAAGCTTCGGCAGCTCACTTGCTGCCGCTCGCCCCTATTCTCATACGGTAGTAAGTGAATAGCCGAATGCCGATGAGCGGCATCCGGCTTAGCTATTCTGCTCGGTACCTCCAAGGTAGCGAGCAGAATAGAAAACCAGTTAAATGAATGAAAAAATAAAATAAAATGTTGAAAAATTATGTAAAGAAATTTAAAAAAATAGGAAAATTAAAAAAATATATAATTTTAAAGAATGTTTACATTTTGTTTTTAAAACTACGCACGCCGACCTGACTGCACAAGATGGACTTCTGCCACATAATGAAACATCTGACCAATGGCAGCAAAATAAAAACAATTGGGCAGAGCTAGTGATGACATCACTGCTAGCTCCACCCAATTGTTTCCTATTGGCCGGCACCTGCCAGAGCCTTCCAGCAGATCCTGGCCAATGAATAACTGGGCGGAGCCGGCCAAGACGTCACAGACGACTCCACCCAGTTATTGTTTAATCACAGATCAGCGCACCCAGGTCATTTGGGGACGCTGATCTGTCATTACAACTGGGTGGAGCGAGCCATGAGATCACAATTTATTAAAGCCTGCATGAAAATCAGACCTGCTAGAAGGACTTTGACAACTTCTTGGGACCTCAATGTTGTCCTGGATTTGTTGGCCTCCGCCCGTATCATCCAGTAGAAAAGTCAAACATTTGGAATTTACCATTAAAAACAGTCTTTCTCACAGCAATCACTTCAGGTCAGAGAGTCTCTGAGATACAGGCTTTTGGACATAAAGAACCTAATTTATGTTTTCTTCAAGATAGGGTAGTACTTAGGACTTTACCTTCATTTTGTCCCAAAGTAATTACAGCATTTCATTTGAATCAGGATATAGTCTTACCTACCTTTCCGAATATGACAGAAGAGCAGCAATATGCTCTAGATGTTGGTGGGACACAGCATTCAAACCTACATCACCAAAACGGCAGGATTCAGATCTACAGAAACCCTGTTTATTCTCCCGATTGCACCACACAAGGAGCAGGCTGCAACTTCAAGGAACATAGCATCCTGGCTGGTCAAAACCATCAATACAGTATATTCACCTAGAGGTTTAAAGCCTCCACAAGGTATTAAAGCAAATTCAACATGAGCTTTGTTTTCTTTAGCAGCAGCCAGAGGGAACACCCCTGAAGAAATCTGCAAGGCAGCAACCTGGTTGTTCAACAACACCTTCTTGGCACAGTACAGAGTCGATCCAGCAGCCCCTACCACAGTGGGCTTTGGCAGAGCTATTGTCATTTCAGATTCTTGTCAGAGAGAATACATTTTAAGTACAGTACCCACCCTGTGTTTTGCTTGCTACATTCCATTTGTATGCTGCCATGCTTGTGTCAGGAAATCGGAAAATTGTATACTTCTGGTAATTTTCCTTTCCTGACACATATGCATGGCAGCATAGGATTCCCTTCCTGTCATTTTCATTTGTTTTGTTTGTTTGGCTAGAATATTAGAATGGCGGAGATATCTTGATTTTTTTGGTAGTCTGTCCTATCTGGAGGAGTTAACCCATTCGTATGCCGCCAAGCATATGTGTCAGGAAAGGAAAATGACCAGTTACTGTATTTTGCGCTCTATAAGGCGCACCGGACCATAGGACGCAGGGGTTCTGTGACAGCTGTAGTTAGTCACAGCTGAGACAGGTGGCACTGTGATTACAGCGCCACGGTCTCAGTAATCACACAGAGCAGACGAAGAACGGACGTTCTTCATCTGCTCTAGGGGCTCTATAGTGAGCTCCTATGCCGTTTCTCTGAGATACAGGCTTTTGGACATAAAGAACCTAATTTATGTTTTCTTCAAGATAGGGTAGTACTTAGGACTTTACCTTCATTTTGTCCCAAAGTAATTACAGCATTTCATTTGAATCAGGATATAGTCTTACCTACCTTTCCGAATATGACAGAAGAGCAGCAATATGCTCTAGATGTTGGTGGGACACAGCATTCAAACCTACATCACCAAAACGGCAGGATTCAGATCTACAGAAACCCTGTTTATTCTCCCGATTGCACCACACAAGGAGCAGGCTGCAACTTCAAGGAACATAGCATCCTGGCTGGTCAAAACCATCAATACAGTATATTCACCTAGAGGTTTAAAGCCTCCACAAGGTATTAAAGCAAATTCAACATGAGCTTTGTTTTCTTTAGCAGCAGCCAGAGGGAACACCCCTGAAGAAATCTGCAAGGCAGCAACCTGGTTGTTCAACAACACCTTCTTGGCACAGTACAGAGTCGATCCAGCAGCCCCTACCACAGTGGGCTTTGGCAGAGCTATTGTCATTTCAGATTCTTGTCAGAGAGAATACATTTTAAGTACAGTACCCACCCTGTGTTTTGCTTGCTACATTCCATTTGTATGCTGCCATGCTTGTGTCAGGAAATCGGAAAATTGTATACTTCTGGTAATTTTCCTTTCCTGACACATATGCATGGCAGCATAGGATTCCCTTCCTGTCATTTTCATTTGTTTTGTTTGTTTGGCTAGAATATTAGAATGGCGGAGATATCTTGATTTTTTTGGTAGTCTGTCCTATCTGGAGGAGTTAACCCATTCGTATGCCGCCAAGCATATGTGTCAGGAAAGGAAAATGACCAGTTACTGTATTTTGCGCTCTATAAGGCGCACCGGACCATAGGACGCAGGGGTTCTGTGACAGCTGTAGTTAGTCACAGCTGAGACAGGTGGCACTGTGATTACAGCGCCACGGTCTCAGTAATCACACAGAGCAGACGAAGAACGGACGTTCTTCATCTGCTCTAGGGGCTCTATAGTGAGCTCCTATGCCGTGGTCACGGGTCCCCCAGAGGAGCGGGGGCCCCCGAAAACCATTGCAAGTGGGGGGGGGCCCGGACACGATCGCCGCAGCTCGATTTGATACAAGTGATCTAATCAGATCACTTGTATTAAACGAGCAGCGGCTCCCACTGTACATTTAGCTCTACTTGTCTGCAGCAGGGCTAAATCTACAAAAAAACTACTCCCCCGGCGCCCCAAAACTGCATGTTCCTGGTGTCAGGCGATAGGGATTCGCTCCATAAGTCGCACACACATTTCCCCCCACCTTTTGGACAAAAAAAAGTGCGTCTTATGGAGCGAAAAATACGGTAAGTAAACCATTTTCCAATTTTCCACAGTACACCATTACATCTACTGATATTTATGTTCAATAATTTAAAAGGCAAATTTTCTTTGCGTTTTAATCAAGTTTGTCACCTTTATCTATAGACACGGTTTGAATTAGATGTTAAAAATATATGTTAAAAAAATCATTAATTTCCACGGGGTATACTTTTCACATGACTGTATACTGTATATACTGTAGATAATAATAACAAAGTAAATCCAGTAAAAAAAAATGACATACCTATACAATAGAATAGTGTGTAAAATGTGCAAATAATAACATCAGTTCCGCTTACTGAAAATACAATTTATTTTGTACTACACAAGAAATGAGTAATGGTATCAGTAATTTTATTGGAGAAACAAATCAATAAAATGTACATTTTTTGGCCAGCACAGAATAATCTTTAGGTGATTTTATTTTCTGTTGTCTCATACCTCATTTATCTGTTTACAACTTTTGGAATTTTTTCCTCTTAAGTTTACTTGAGCACCTTACATAGGTCTTCTCTTGGTCTGGAAGTAGTAGGAAGTTGTCGATGTTTTCTGAGCAAAATGTGACTCTAAGAAGGAAGGCAGAGTTTGTAAGACACTCAAGCACCTTTATTTTTATTTTTTTTAATTAAGTTGGCAAACATTCATGCCCTTGTCTTTTTGTCCCTAGTTTTGGGGATTTAAGCTTGTAGTGGTTTACATGATTAAAAGGTATAAATATAGGTGTGATTTTTCAATGATCATCATATCTGCAAACAAAACATGAATAAAAACACCATCATTTATGAATTTTTTGATTGGGAATTATAAGGAATGTCAGAGCCTCAAGAAATAGAGTACACATACAGTATTTAGTGTCTCACAAAATATACTCCCAAATCTAAGCCCCTTTCATGGCGCTATACCCAATAACAGTTTTGATATGCACAAACATAATATCCAATGAACAAACATGCCTTGGAATCTATGCATATAAACATAATCTTATTATGATACAAAATAGAATAAACACATGACATTTAAAAAAAAAACTGAACTTCTTTTAAGTCTTTCATTTAAACAGGGACAATGACCCTTCTACAAGCCATTTCTATTGCTAAGACACACACAATGCCATGTCATATATTTGGAGGTATTCCTCCTTTGATATCTTTTACAACGGTATCACACTGCACCTATATTGGAGCAAATAATCAATATTCCAAATATATATTACATTTTGCAAACATACATTCCGTAACAGCATTCCAAGACCACAGTAAAAAGTGCTCATTCATGTGACGCAAGTCTTAAATATAGAGAAGATGTGAGAAGATGATGTAGCAGCCCAGCTCACAGATTTACCATAGATTATGTGGTATTCAAACAACATGAAGTGGTTCGATGTGCAGAAAGGATAATTAAGAGCTTTCATAAGAGCCTGTCATCCAGAAATAGATTTTCTCACTTATGATAAATTACATTTTAAAATGATTATCGATATTCTTGGTCTCATTTTTACAGTAAATGGGTAATTTTATATTGCTTGTATATATTTTATATTTCATCTAGTAAATGAGATGATTAGACTTATCTAGACAGTCATATAAATAAATAAAATATCACAGTATATTACACTGTATAGTGCTCAGTGACAATGTTTTAGAAATAGAAAGGTTCTTATATGCATTATCACACAATGCTAGCCTTATAAATGCACCAACCTCTCCTGGGTCTCTCCTGCTTTTACTCGTATTTTCTTCACTTGGAGTCCTGGAAGGGTGACTATCTTTGTCTGAATGGTGTACCATAAATTCTTTATATTGTTAATGCCATCCCACTTTATTCTGATCATCATCAAGTCGCCAATGTCATTGTGTAGTGTAATAAGGAAAGAGTAGGTTCTGCTTTCCAGTACACCTTCACCTCTAAAAAATAAATCATAAGCATTAAGAGTACCAATTCATTGTTTTGTAGAACAATGTCAAAGAGTTTTGTTTTAACTTTTTAATTAGTGCAAAAAATACTTGTTGATCATATCAAAAGTCTACTGTTTTACTCCAGTCCCTGTCCCACTGGAAATATTTCCCCTTACTTTCTGTTTGGACAGAAAGTTATGGAAAATCTCTCCAGTGGGGACATAGCTGGCAACAAACTCCTTTTGTTAGTATAACTGGTAGCTGTTCAAACCTCTGTCAAATTATTATTACTGTACATTTCTTCCTGTCCTGGTGACTAAAAATATCCTAATTTCTTGTCCTGCTGTCACAGGCAGTTACTGAGACCTGAAGTGAGATGAAGTGTACCCATCAGGATACCTGACAACAATACAAACTTGACAGAATGATTTACTCTTCTCAAGTGTATCCAAAACCGATAAAACAAAGTTTGGGCTTGGACTCAAGTCTACGTGAGGCTGTTAAAGCTACAATATGCTATGCAGGAGTGGTCACACACGACCCTTGTTTCATTAAATATTTCACATGCCTGTACTTTTGTATGGTGTGAACAAAAAGGCTTAGCTTATAAACACTAGTCGGAAAACTTTTAGCAAAGTTTGAACAGTCTTTTTGCAGCCCTCAGAGGACCATTCATCTTCAGTCTGGGAGTGCTAAACATTGATCTTATTAGTGATACTGGCTGGAGTTTTTAGTAGGCTTCATTGAGTTTTGGCAGGCTTCATTAGATCGGAATAAGCAGAAACTTTGCTTCTTTCTTCTTCTTCCTGCTGGCAGGTCCTGTATTTGATGTGTATGTGTATATGTATATATATACTGTATATATATTATGCTACCCAAATTAATTTATTGAGATATGATTTGCTATATAAACTGCTACACCTACAAGTATTTACTTTGGTTATAATGATTCAAGCACGCGCGTTTAAGCTCAACACAACAACAGAAAATGTATTGGTATATAGCAATAAGGCCAAAATGAAATGTATGCGGGGCCCCTCTGGTGATCCAAATAACTAATTTTCCCCTCCAAAGTCTGGACTAATAGAGGGCTTGTTTCCATAGACTTGCATGAAGTGGCTTGGATTGGTGGCCTTCTAGTTCTAATCTAATCAAATTATAATAGTCCTCTGGGTATGAGATATTTTTTCAAATACCCTTTGTTACCAAAATTCAACCCCTTTCCATGTAAATATTTAATAAATTACCAGCCCAGACTCCAGGAGGGTAAATTAAAAATGCACAAACAGTGAGGAAAATAATGATTTGATCCCCTGGAGATTTTGTAAATTTGCCCACTTACAAAGAAATGAAAGGTCTATAATTTTTTATCATAGGTGTATTTTAAATGATAGAGACAGAATGTCAACCAACAAATCCAGAAAAAATACATGATACAAATATTTTTGCGTTGCAGTTCAGTATTTGATCCCCAACCATCCAACAATACTTCTGGCTCCCACAGACTGGCTATGTGTTACACAGATGAGTCCTGTCAATTTAAGAAGGTGCTCATAATGACAACTCTTTATGTATATAAAAGACACCTGTCCACAGAAATCTCTTTCCTCCATTCAAATCTCACCACCATGGGCAAGACCAAAGAGCTGTCAAAGGACGTTAGGGACAAGATTGTTGACCTGCACAAGGCTGGAATGGGCTACAAGACTATCAGCAAGTAGCTTGGTGAGAAGGAAACAACTGTTGGAGCGATTATTCGCAAATGGAAGGAATACAAAATAACCATAAATCGACCTCGGTCTGGAGCTCCATGCAAGATTTCGCCTCATGGGATAAGGATGATCATGAGAAAAGTGAGGGATCAGCCCAGAACTACACGGGAGGCGCTTGTGAATGATCTCAAGGCAGTTGGGATCACAGTCACCAAACAAACCATTGGTAACCCAATACACCACCATGGATTGAGATCCTGCTGCGCCCGCAAGGTCCCCCTCCTCAAGAAGGCACATGTACAGGCCCGTCTGAAGTTTGCCAATGAACATCTAAATGAGTCAGAGAAGTATTGGGAGAAAGTGCTGTGGTCAGATGAGACCAAAATTGAGCTCTTTGGCATTAACTTGACTCGCTGGGTTTGGAGGAAGAAAAATGCTGACTATGACCCTAAGAATACCATCCCTACAGTCAAGCACGGAGGGGAAAACATTATGCTTTGGGGCTGTTTCTCTGCTAAAGATACAGGCCAACTTTGCCGCATTGAATGGCCAATGGACGGGGCCATGAATTGTAAAATCTTGGATGAGAACCTCCTTCCCTCAGCCAGAACACTCAAGATGGATTGTGAATAGGTTTTTCAGCATGACAATTACCCAAAACATACAGCCAAGGCAACAAAACAATGGCTCAAGAAGAAGCACATTAAGGTCATGGAGTGGCCGAGCCAGTCTCCAGACCTTTATTCCTATAGAAAATTTATGGAGGGAGCTGAAACTTCGAGTTGTCAAGCGACAGCCAAGAAACCTTAAGGATTTAGAGAAGATCTGTAAAGCAGAGTGGACCAAAATCCCTCCTGAGATGTGTGCAAACCTTGTGACCAACTACAAGAAACGTCTTACCTCTGTGCTTACCAACAAGGGTTTCTCCACCAAGTCATGTTTGGCTTGGGGATCACATACTTATTTTATTCACTGAACTGCAACTCAATTTATAACATTTGTATCATGTTTTTTTTTTCTGGATTTGTTGGTTGATATTCTGTCTCTATCATTTAAAATACAACTATGATAAAAATTATAGACCTTTCATTTCTTTCTAAGTAAGGGGACAAAGGACAACCCTTTATTGAGTACTTGAACTTTAGCATCTGTCAATGTTTGATTGCTTAAGTTTAAGAATACTGGTTTCAACCTTCCTTTTCCTGTTGCCCCTCTTGGCCCCTCCAGGATGGTTTGCCCAAGAGAAGAGAGGAAGGCCTGGAAACACTGATGGGAATTTATCAAAACTGGAGCAGACAAAATCTGGAGCAGCTGTGCATGGCAACCAATCAGCTTCTCTCTTCAGTTTGTTCAGTTAAGATTTGAAAATAAAAAGGAGAAGCTGATTGGTTGCTGTGCACAGCTGCTCCAGATTTTGTCTGCTCCAGTTTTGATCTGGGATCTGTGTGAGGTTCCTGATTCTGTTGCCTCAGATACAGAGCATAAATTACCAGAGCTGGCATCAATTGATATGAGAGGGTCTAGAATAGTCAGTCAAAGCTGCAAGTCTTACCATAGACTCAATTATTAGAATAGGTCTCGCAGACCTCAGATCAGTTTGCTCTCTTTAACCACTTGACTTCCGCGGTGTTAAACCCCCTTCCCATCCAGGCCATTTTTCAGTATTCAGCGCTGCGATACTTTGACTGACAATTATTCAGCCATACAATGCTGTACCAAAATGAATTTTATATCTTTTTTTGGGGACAGATAGAGCTTTCTTTTGGTGGTATTTAATCACCACTGGGGTTTTTATTTTTTACTATATTAAGGAAAAAGTACCGAAAATTTTGAAAAAAAACCTGTTTTCCCTATGTTAAGCTATGAAAATTTGCACATAAATAATCTTTCTTCATAAATTTTGATCAAAATGTATTCTACTACATTTCTTGGGTTAAAAAAAAAAAGTGTAAATTAATTACAATGTGTGAAAGTTATATAGTCCACAGACTATGGTATATATATTTGAATTGTATCAACCCTGGTGCCCTGACTGCATATCGCATTTCTTGAGGCCCCAAAATGCAAGGACAGTAGAAAGCCCCACAAAATGACCCCATTCTAGAAAGAAGATACCCCAAGGTATTTGATAATGTGCATGTTGAGTGTTTTCTAGGTTTAACTTTTTGGGTAAACGTTCACAGAAAATGAAGAAAATTTTTTTTAATTTTTTTTTTACAAAAAGTTGCCTGTTAAAAAGATATACCTAACACACAGCATGTGCACACATACAATTGTACCCCCAAAAAACATTCTGCTACTCCTTCCGAGTATGGAGATATCAAATATGTAAGACTTTTTTGCGGCCTAGCCACATAGAGGGGCCCAAACCCCAAAGAGCACCTTGAGGTTTTGAATAGACATAAATTGTACTTTTGTTTTTTTGACTACCTATTGCATTTTTGGAGGCCCTGAAGTGCCAGGAGAGAATAAACACCCACAAAATGACCCCATTTTGAAAAGAAGACACCCAAAGGTATTTGATAAAAAACATGCTGAGTCTTTTGAAGATTTCATTTTTTGCTACAGAATTTTAGAAAATGAAGAAAGAAAATTAATAAAAAATATTTTTTACACAAAGTTGACAATTTATATGATATTTCTAACACACAGCTTTGACATCCTTAGAATAACACCTCAAAACACATTCTACTAATCCTCCTGAGTATGCGGATACCACACATGTCAAACTTTTTTTGCAGCCCAGCCACATAGAGGGGCCCAAAATTCAAGGAACACCTTGAGGCTTTCAAAGGGCATAAATTACGCATTTGATTCCCTGACTACCTATTGCGTTTTTAGAGACCCTAACGTGCCAGTGCAGTAGAAACACTTCAGTGCTAGTGCTTGCCTGCTGCATTTCAGTTGGATGTGTGATGACTGGCACAGCACGCCTGGCCCTTTTAGATGGGACAACTTCATAATCAGAATCAGAGGTGGATAATGAACCACTACTGACCACACGGGCACTGACCACAATTAGTCCCGCCGTTCTATTACAATGGGCGGACGGCAACAGGTTAAAGGATACAGGTATGTCTCTGTAAAGTGTTACGTTATCCTCAAGCTCCTCGAGCCAATCAAGATCAAGTGTTTTGGAGAAAATCGGTAATTGCACTAATTCTTTTTTTAATGATCTTTGACTGTACATGTGCCAGTTGTGTGCCCAGATAATTTGAGTATTAAATCAAAACTGCATTCATTCCTAAGCACACGCCATCGGAAAGCAAAATTTAGGGTCTGTAGAAACAATTGTAGGGATGATGCATATCCTCCCCCCCAGATCTGAGGTGGCTGTGCAGTTGCTTAAACATTGTTCTTGTAGCAGTAGATCAACTTCTAGTTTTTTAGAGGTGTCAATGCTATAAGACTCTGCAGGTTTATGTGAGCGAGTATCCGAAAAGACAATGGGCTCAAATAACCAAGAGATGCATCGGCATCGGGAAAAGAAAGTTACTTAGACATGTTAATAACACAAGAAGAGTTTACAGTTTCCAAGGTCATAATGCAATAAGGCAGTGAATGAGTCAATGGGATAGGCATATAGGGTTCAAAGGTGCAAGGCTACCAATGGAATTTGTGACCGAAAGGGATCTTTTCATAAACTACTCACATGTCTATTCTGCGAATATTTGGTATATTTACCATAACAAATGTTCTTTAGTGGTTTCTTTGCAAGGAAATGTATTTCTTAAAGGTTTTTTTTAATGTAATATCACATTGTGATTATTAGGTGATGCTAAGGAAAATAAATACTTATTTCCTATGCTGCTTAGCTCCATCTAGTGGCCATAAAGCGATATTACATGAAAACATTTGAAAATTCATTCCACTTATAAACATAAACTAAAGAAAGTTAATTTATGGCAGATATTTGCAGAGAGTGAACATTCACAGAGTTTCGCAGGACCAAGGGTATTAGACTGTGGAGAGCCACAGCTATGTCTGACCGACTCTGTGCACTGTGATCGCTATGATTCTTACATCAGAGGCAGGGGAAGGTACAGGAACTAATTAATTGATGAGTTATCTATTTATTAGTTCCTGGTGAATACAGGCTGCAGCAGCAGCAAAAAAAGGTTCAAATAAATGTAACACTTTCAGCCCCCCTCCTCTCCTGTCGATAATATCTGCATTCTATCTTTGCTCTGACCTGTACATTAACCCTTTCACATCCCTTATCCTGCACATCTATTAACCCTTTCCCCTTCATCCTCTCACTGTGTGTGACCTGTACATCAAACCCTTCACCCCTCCTAACTCTGTGTGTGACCTGTACATTTATTGTATCTTGTGCAGTATTGCAAAGCTTCATGTTTAACCCCCTCAATAACGGCATGTTTCTTCATTTCCAAAAAAATTGCAGGAAAAAAAACAGATCTTGGTGTGTCTTCTTTCCAATAATGGGTCATTTTGGGGGTTTTCCTACTGTCCTGACATTTTTATTTGCTATGATTTATAAACGAAAGTAAAAGAAACAGACTTTGTTTTCAATCTTTTTGCAGCTAGCTACAAACTCCACAAAGCACAGATATAGAATACTTACATAGTTAAGGGTATGGTGTCAACCTCTTGCTTGGTTCCTATCAGGGAAATTGTTAATGGTGGATTCAACTGCTTATCCTCAATTTGGTTGGTTATCTGGATCTTGAACTGGTAATGGTAAACTGTAAGAACAAGAGGAGCAATGTGTTATAACAGCAATTGTTAAAGCAGGGGTGGAGTGGGCCATGGTTTGACTCTTTGCAATGTTTTTGCAACAATTTGGGATTCTAGCAGAAATCCCTTCTCCAAAGATGCCACATTTATGTCAACCTTTCGGACAAGCTTCTGTTATCTGATGAGGAGAGTTCTCCATATAGTTACAGGTGAATTTATGGTAAATGCTAGAGTATATTTGTGACTTACTGGGGTTGATTTACTAACCTTATAAACACGCCATGAACAAGTATACACCTCTGTAGTGTGTTCCCTCCCAGCATGATCTATTGGTGGAATCTAGACACCTTTGTAGTGTGTACACACCCAGCAGGTGTGTTGTGCAAAGCCAAGCATGAATTGCAAGGTGATGTTGTGTAAATTAGCTCTATGTTATGTTGCTTGCGTTGATGAATCCAGGAATGTAAATGCATGAGCTAACGATTTTTGTCTAAACTGTGAAGCAGCATTATATACGCATCATGTGCATGATTTTTCCATATATGGCATTAGTGGAAATATGCTTTTAGAGACTTTTTGGTTGATAAATAAGTTTTGCTGTGTAAAAATCACATGCACCTAGTGCGTGCGTGTGTTTAGGTTAGTAAATCATCCCCACTATGTCTGGACAAAGGAGAAAGATCTGCCCATATTAGTCCCATAGAGTGGCCTAGCAGCATAACAATCCCTTACCTAGCCCACCCAAAACTTCGTCTTCTGTTATGGTTGGAGTTCTTTGCTAACCAATTAATCTTTTGTTGATCTTAAGCATCCTTAGACCTCAAGACCGCAACACCTTCAAAAATACATTCTATTCATTATGCAATAGATTTGCAATAAGAAGATAGATTGTAAGCCCTCATCGGCATGGCCCTCTTTATCATTGTCAACTTATCACCAGCTTTAAAGCAAGGTGCACATGGAAGGGCTTTTGCGTTTGCCATTTGTTTTGCTTGACTGATTTGGTTCAGTGACACGTTGGGGGTCTCAGCTGCCGTTGTGATGTGCGGGCTGCCTCCTGCCGAAACCTGCACCCAATTTTATATTTTGCTACATGTGCTCCAAGATGGAGACTCTCACAGGTTAGAGTTAGGACCACACTACACAGAGGAACCTTAACAAGGCGGTGCAGCTTTCACATATTCTGCAGAAGTCGTGTATCCAAACCTCTGTCTTTAACCTTAGCTGTTAGACAAGTTTTTTTGCATGCTGGCTGGTGAGTGTGCCTGGAAACTTTTTTCTGTATTCTCTGGAATGTTACCGTTCTCAAATTTGCCACGCGATATCGCGAGAAGTCGTCGTCCAATGATTTTCAATGGAGCTGTTCTATTGAACAGCTCCATGTCGCTCGTTGCTGTCGCGTGTCGCTTGTGCAACACACTTTTTCCCAAGGATGTTGCGCGATTTTTCTATTTTTGCATGCGACCCGACGGTGAAGGTCGCTGGAACGTTGCCCGAACAGTTGCGCTATACCTGGCCGCGCGGATCCGCTCTAGGTAAGTGTCGCTTAGCGTGAATGGGGCCTTTGGGTTATTTTTCTATTTTAGATGCGCATTGTAATACTAAAGGTGGTCTTTAACCCTTCAGCTGCCAAACTAATTTTTTTCCATTTTTTTCACACGTTAAAATTTTTTGGGTTGAAAATAATATCCCCAAAAGATTACATATTTTGTGACCTTTAGTATACAAAGATGGAGTTACAATTTTTTATGTTGCACCATTTTTCCACAACTGTTTATAAAACCTACAGTATGTTTTAAGTAAATAATACATTCAAATAAATTTTAGTGCACACAACAATATAATTCCCTTTTTTCTTTAAAGGTAAGATTGTGTGGAGTAAATAGATGTCAAATATATCAAGCATTACTATTAGCATGCCCCTGCAAAACAACGACATACAATACCAAAAATTGTCCACAGGCTGTGATTTATAAACCTTTACAGCCTATCTGTTTAGCATAAACCATAAATGATGACCCTAGAAATAGTGCTTCTGCACTGGTGTGTGAGACAAAAATGTGTTTCTCAATTGTCATTTAGACATGCGCGCTCGCCCTTCATCTGTGTTTAAATTTGTATGTGTGTGGGAGCATGGGCCTTCTAAAAAATGTTTTCATTCATTTTATTATATTTTAATTTTTAAAAACTTTTTTTATTGGTAACTTTAATGCTTTCACAAGGGGCTGTACCAATTCACTGCATGAATACAATGTGAAACCTCCTCAGGGGGGTGGGTCCTGGATTTTCTGCACTCACAGTATCTCTCCAGTATTTTGGTGACACTGGGTGCCATTCAACCCGGAAGACTGCAGACATAAAAATAAGTACTGTGGTAGACAGCTCTGGTTTGAAGGTGAACAGTTTTTTAAACATATGACAAAGAAAAATTGACCCAGAGTTGGGCTGGGTCCATCAAATGAATCATCTTCCAATAGCATGTAACACTATGTGGTTGCATCAGTAATGTGATATATTTAGGGAGAAGCTGGTTGATGTAAAGAGTGAATACACAGCACTGAGAGTTACTCACTTATATTTGGCAGTATGTAATAGTCCAATGCTGGAAAACCATCCAAGCATACAAGATGTTGACTGAATGTTAAAACGATTTAGGCAGATATGTACAGTATGTAAGTGCATATAGATTGTTTGCCATTTAAAAGCCATTGATGCTACCGTGTTTCCCCGAAAATAAGACACTGTCTTATATTTTTTTTGCCCCCAAAAACCACACTAGGTCTTATTTTCAGGGGATGTCTTTTTTTTTAATGTGCAGCAAAATCTACAACAATCTAAAGTTATCTTTATCACTCCGCCTGTCACAGTAACTGGCGCTCTAGAGGAATATCGGCTAATGCGGCTCTGCTCCCGCCGCAGCCTTGCATTCTACAGCGCCGGCTTCCTTTGCCACCAGGGACAGCGGTACCAGCGGTGCAGCAGTGGGGACATCAGACAGTGGACAGCATGGTAAAGTACAGTACCATCTACCGGTACACATTACAGTACCATTACATTAAGCAGTGTCTTCGGGGGACAGCAGTTTGTGAAGAAAGGTACTGGAGTGCTCCCTGTCACTGCGCTGGCTGGGGGGAGTCCCCTGTCATCCCCTTAATACAGTATGTCCCTGCAGGCTGATGCCATCTCTCCTGCAAGTTCCCCCCTCACATGCTACCGCCGAACTAGGTCTTATTTTCAGGGTAGGTCTTATATTACAGGAATCTTGAAAAATAGTGCTAGGTCTTACTTTCAGGGTAGGTCTTATTTTCGGGGAAACAGGGTATAAGCCAATCCAGGCAATTAAAATGACATAAGCACTATATGTCTCACCCAACATAGAGCAGACTGTAGCTTTGTCTGTGGTGGCATAGGTTCACAAAAATCACCATATGGCTGAGAGAAGAGAGTGGAAGCTGGAAGGACTCATGCAGACACCACTCGCAACACCTTGTATGAGAATGGTTAAAATTCCTATCAGGCTTTTCTAGTCACATTGATTTTCCCTCATTTCCAGTACTTAAGATACACCAGGAAGTTAGAGGAAATATTTGCAAAAAGAGGGGAACTACAGGTGAAACTCGAATAATTAGAATATAGGTGAAACTAATATATGAGATAGACTTATTACATGCAAAGCAAGATAATTCAAGCCGTGATTTGCCATAATTGTGATGATTATGGCTTACAGCTCATGAAAACCCCAAGAACCCCAAATCCACAACCTCAAAAAAGTAGATTATTACATGCAATCAATAAAACAAGGATTGTACATAGAACAATATCGGACCTCTGAAAAGTACAAGCATGCATATGTACTCAGTACTTGGTTTGGGCCCCTTTTGCAGCACTTACTGCAATTACTTTTGCACGATATTCTAATTATTCGAGTTTCACCTGTATCTTTCTCATAGACAGCTTTACAAAGTCAAACCCATTCTATAGTTTGGGTTATGGATATAATTTAATGTTTTTGAGCAGGGGCGTAACTAGAAATCACAGGGCCCCATAGCAAAATTTTGTATGGGGCCCTGTGATTTCTAGTTACGCCCACCTGATATCCCAAACAGCCCACCTAAGGGTGACCCTGCAGGGCCCACCATAGACTCTCTATGGTAGGCTCTGCAGGGTCTCAGGCGTGCGGTCAAGCCCTCTTACCTGTTAGCCCTGATCCTCTGTCCGCCTCCTTCTCCTCCACGATTGACTACTCCGTCACTGGGCCCCGCCTCCTCGATCGCCGGGCCCCGCCCCCTGGATCGCCGGGCCCCGCCTCCTCAATAACTGCCGATGACAAGCCCAGCCACCTCCTGCGAAGTTGCTGGTTGTCACCAACTCAGCAGCGGCTGTGTGAAGGAACGGAGCGTTCCTCCTTACAGCCGCCAGTGACAGCCAGCAGCCTGGCTGTCCGAGCAAGATGCCATAGCGACCCAGGCGGCCCGCATGGCATCAGGGAGATGTCCGGGCCCCGCCGTGCCTCGGGCCCCATAGCGGCCGCCTGGGTCGCTATGGTGATTGTTACGCCACTGTTTTTGAGTTAGGGTCAGCTTAAGGCCTAGGTAGATGAGAGTGGTCAGGTACATGTGGGAAAATACTTCTCTTATCTTGCATTCATGCTCTTGGTGCGGAAAACAAACATACCTCTCATAATAATCTGGGGTCCTCATGCCTTTATTGTTTGTTTACACCATAATCAGCAATTCATTGTATTACACTCTCTCCTATTCTTGTTCCTATCTTGACCCATTTTGTCATTGTCCACTTTTTTACAGGAGTGAACTATTTATACTTATTCAGTAAAATCAAAAGAAATGATGACTGTCAAGTGAAGGATTCAGTTACAACAATCACATTTTTACTTTACTATATTCAGATTAGTACAGAAATGATGTCTAATGATTTGCTATGGCTTACTCTATTTTTCACACCATCATTGCTCTGGGTCCTGTTTCATTAAATGTACCTGTAGGAGAACTGGCGCTTCCCAGTGTCATCACATAGAAGTTAATATATTTTTTTAGAGAGACACAAATATTCTGCAGCAGTGCTCTGATTTGTAACAATAGGTTCTTAGCAGACTAATTAAAGCTATAAATGTTAGTCTATATGCAGGATGGAAATGCTTTCAGGTGTCGGAGAGCAATTACTGAGCCTTTCTTGCGCTTGGCCAGCCTCCCGCATATGTTCCTTCTGGCTGACAAAGAAAGGACATTACAGTAAAATCGTGCACATTGGGATTCAGACAGTGGCTTCTTGTGTGCATATATTTATATTAGAAGCAAGCGTGCTATTCTCCAGGAAATTGGCTTCTCTTTATAATTAAATGGAGAGAAGAAAGGTCTCGGGGAGGTTGCTAGTGTTGCAGATTAGAATATGTAAAATCTCATAAGGCCATAACTAGGTCATCATCCAGACAGCCAGAGCTATGGCTTCTCTAAGAAACAGCAACCCAAACACATATAAGATAAAAACTCTTTTTTTTTTGGAAGAATTGGTTTGGGGTACTACAGAACTCAAACTGGGTGCTATTTATAAATAACATTTCTACATAACCATTTCTGTATGTAAAGCATAACCTTTTCTTTGAAAGAAAGAAAATGAATTTTCATGGTGTGTAACCTGCACCTATGGTTGCCAGATACCAATGCAGATTTGAGAGCATTGTTCCTGTACCTCAGTATATCATAACCAAGAAGATATTAACCTATAATGCAGCAGTGATTTTCCCTGTTCTTCTGCAAGCATTGTGCTGTGGCAGTCATCTTGAGATATTATGGGTGCATTGGAGGTAAACATTAGCGGTACAGTCACATAGAGTAAGATTTAAAATGAACCTCTGCTTTGCAAAAAGCAAAGCAACAGGTTCACCCAATCCTCTTCTCTAGCACCATATACAGTACTTACAATACTTTTATTCACCTGCTATACCATTTAGCCACTGTGCAGGAAGACAACCCTGTGTAAGGTCAACAAAGGGAAGGTGGATGGCACTGGTTTACAGCAGGTTTGTTTGTACTGTGTGGTGGATCATTCTAGGTGCATTACCCTTAAGCAGGAAGCTCAGAAAAGTATTAATAGACATTCAGATTCAAACTAGAAAAAAAGAAGTAGAATGAAAAGCACTGCAATCAAACATAAGAGTCCAAATGTTTCTTTTTTTGTAAAAGTCCATTTAAAGTTGGCAAAGGTAGCCATGCATTTCTGGGTAAGCTGTGTCCTCTTAATCAGTATTAACAAATATAATTGTATAATTTGTACAGTATATATCAGGGATAGGTAAACAGCTGTGGTGCAACTACAAATCGCAAACCAATGACAGCAGTGACTTCCAGAGGCAGATGCATGATGTGATTTGTAGTATCACCACAGCTGGAGCTGATGGGCCGGAGTTTCCCCACCGCTGCCAGAGTTAAAAGAAAAAAATATAAGATTTGTACTTAAGTCTCACAAAGAAAACTGCATGTATATTGAATTGATTGGATCAAATTATGTATAACATTTTTATATAATATAAATTGGAATAAGAGATGTGTAAAAAATGTAAAACTCTTAATCGAGGTTCCTATTTTACAGATTTTTATCTATTTTTTATATGATTATTTAGATATGTATCTGATTTTTTTTGTAAGACTTTAATTTTACTCATATTTTATTTGCAATGTAATGCAATCCATTAGATATCCTGTATGTGCAGTATTCTTTGTAAGACTAAAGGTGCCCATACACTGTGCAAATTTTGGTTGGTTTTTGAATAGCCGGAGGAAATTCGCACAGTGTGTACTGCTGTTGGCACCCGTTTGGTTGGCATCCCTCAATCAGTTGATCGAAGGAGCTGGCCGGAAAATTTGCGTACGATAGGAGCCGGCAGCCAACGAGTTGTCCGCTCTCGCCAGTTATTTTGACAGCGGCTGGTGGCCGTTGTCAAAATACAATGCAAACAGTGACATTCCTCGATCAACACACTCCTAAGTGTTGCTGGAGGAATCTGCTCTATTTTTTTTTGTTCAGCCCATGGGTTCTTTCAACATCGTCGTGAGGCGGCCCAACGAAGCCATCTCGTGGCCCAACGAAGTACTGATGGGGTGGTCATAATAATCTGGGCACTCAGTGTGTATATATATATCTAGATATAGATCTATCTATATCTAGATATAGATAGATCTATATCTAGATATAGATCTATATATAGATATTTACACTATAGTGCCAAAAGTATTGGGACACCGGCCTTTACACACACATAAACTTTAATGGCATCCCAGTCTTAGTCCGTAGGGTTCAATATTGAGTTGGCACATCCTTTGCAGCTATAACGGCAACAACTCTTCTGGGAAGGTGTCCACAAGGTTTAGGAGTGCGTCTATGGGAATGTTTGACCATTCTTCCAGAAGAGCATTTGTGAGGTCAGGTACTGATGTTGGATGAGAAGGCCGGGCACGCAGTCTCCGCTCTAATTCATTCCAAAGATGTTCTATCGGGTTGAGGTCAGGACTCTGTGCAGGCTAGTCAAGTTCCTCCACCCAAAACTTGCTCATCCATGTCTTTATGGGCCTTGCTTTGTGCACTGGTGTGCAGTCATGTTGGAACAGGAAGAGGCCATCCCCAAACTGTTCCCACAAAGTTGGGAGCAAGAAATTGTCCAAAATGTCTTGGTATGCTGATGCCTTAAGAGTTCCCTTCACTGGAACTAAGGGGTCAAGCCCAACCCCTGAAACACAACCCCACACCATAATGCCCCCTCCACCAAACTTTACACTTTGCACAATGCAGTCAGGCAAGTACCGTTCTCCTGGCAACTGCCAAACCCAGGCAGGTCCATCGGATTGCCAGACAGAGAAGCGTGATTCGTCACTTCAGAGAACACGTCTCCACTTCTCTAGAGTCCAGTGGAGGCGTGCTTTACACCAGGGCTCAAAATGACAGGCCCTGAGCTACTAGCCAGGCCTTAAGAGTTACTCACCACCAGTTGCCCCACCTAATCCCTACCCTGCCCCGGCCGTACCTCCAACAGCTCAGCGGTGTGATGCAAAGTACAGAGATCAGTAACAACACAGAATGAAGAAAGAGCGATTGCCGCAGAAGGAGCGGTAGTTTCACCCCCCTCCTGCCAGCAGCGCACCCCGCACCGATGAATTTACGCCAATTGCGAGAGGGGTGAGTGGAAATTTTGAGCCTTGCTTTACACCACTGCATCTGCATCCGATGCTTTGCATTGCACTTGGTGACATAAGGCTGGGATGCAGCTGCTCGCCATAGAAACCCATTTCATGAAGCACTCTACGCACTGTTGTTGTGCCAATCTGAAGGCCACACAAAGTTTGGAGGTCTGTAGCTATTGACTCTGCAGACAGTTGGCGACTTCTGCGCACTGTGCACTTCAGCATGCTCTGACCCCGTTCTGTCATTTTAAGTGGCCTACCACTTTGTTGCCGAGTTGCTGTTGTTCCCTGTTGCTTTCAATTTGTTATAATACCACTGACAGTTGACAGTTGATCTCTGACAAAACAAATTGTCAACAAAGTTAGACAATTTGTTTTGAGGATCTCTATATACTATATAGATATATATATATATCTAACTTTGTTGACTTTAAGAGAACTATTTTACAATTTTAGACTCTTTTCTTTGAGTGTGGTACTTTGCATTGTTCTTCTCTTCTAGTTTGTGTAAGGTCAAGTTAGATTTTCAGTCAGAGCTTACACAGGTAGATGACTTTCACCCCGCCTACAAATGACAGCTCATGGCCAGTCAGTAAGCACCAGTGCTGTCACATGGAATAATTCACATGCTTACCCATATACAAAAGTACTGGGCATTTCAATTGCTTATGGCAGCTGAACAGTGTGACAGGGGAATGAAAGAAAAGGTGAGTTGATCTTGTTGCTTGACCCCACATGGCCAAAAACACAGGTTTGCTTTATTATGAGAAAATATACAATTGATTAAAAAAATTGCAGATCACTAAATATAATTTAGTAGATATTCATTTGAATTAGTCAGGATTGCTTACTATTATTAATTCAAAACAAAGTGTGAATTGGTATTTCTTAGGTGGAAATGTAGATAATTAACATTCAATAAACAATTAGCAACTCCTGTTTTTTATTTTTAAATATGCTAATTGCTTTATCTGTTACCCAGATAGCAAGGATAACTTACCCCAAACTTGTGTCAGGGTTAAATTGTAATTCTTGTTAACTTGCTGCACACATTCCTGGCAAGTTGTAGACTTGCAGAACACTTGCAGCACAGGTTCTAGTTGACACTTTTTGAATTTGTAGCAAATTTTGCTTGGCAAGTCTACAGCACGAGTCCGGCAGGTCTTACCAAGATCTCTGCAAGTGTACAGCACTTTTGCAAAGCACGTTGATCTGGAGACTTGCAATGCAGACTTGTAATTGTGTAATTGTGCAACAACATTGTGAAGCTTGGCAAGTCTGAAATACTTTAGCAAGTAATTTTCAAACTTGCAGCTCAATTGCTTGCTATCTGCATAATGATTAAAAAAACATTTTGCACTGACCAAGCAAATGTTTGTAATGTTTATTACATGGTTTGACTAGTGTCATGTTTTTGCCATGTGTTTTTTTTAAATTCAATGGATAGCTTGTGAAGAAGCCATACTTAAGATAATATCTTGCTTTTAATTAAATATTTTTTAACCTGTGCTTGATTGCCGGAATCCAGTAAAATGTGTCTTGGAGATTATAAACTGCATTTCCATACACTCGGTCAAAACTCTTTTATAATTATAATTTTCTATTTCCTATAATGTATTCTTATACAGCGCAGGAAATGTACAAACTAAATGACATGGTTGAATTTACAGGTACATTAAGTTTTCAGTAGCAAAAGTCTTGCAGTCTGGAGCCTGAGGCAAATGGAGATAAAGCAAGCCAGCCATGCTCATAGAGAATAGAAGCTTAGATTTAACCCTGGATTTCTTTTTTTCTACTTCAAAGTCAAAGCCAGAGCCACAAAATCTATTCCTGCTACTCTGGGAGAGTTTTGCTTTTGCCTCTGGGGTAACATCCTCAGTCAGGATGATAAGCTATAAGATGCTAGCAACAGGAAGGTACAAGCTGAGTATACATATGTTACAAGTATGCCCTTGGTCATGGTGTGTAGCACACATCACAACACATATTTATTTACAGTCCACAATGTAGTAAGATGGTACTGTTATATCAGGGTTATATAACCTACTCAAAACAATATGAAAATACAAGTGTAGAAAAGCAAAAAAAGCGCACAAAAAACTTTAATGAAAACAAGAACAATTCCAGCCAAATGGATTTCTCCATTTGTGCTGGAATGGCGTTTAATTATTTGCTTGGACTTCACTGTTATATAGGACCCTGGCAGGTAGACATCACCCCACTTCCAGTTAGAGAAGTGCCCTCACAGTGCTAACCACCAGTAAATGCACTGTTTCTTTGGTGTCTAGTGTAGTGCCCCATTACATGAATGTCCCATGTCTCTGGTGCTGAAAAGTGACATGGATGATGGAACTCTGCAGGCATGTGAGGTGGGAGAACAATGCCCCGTTAACAATCATGCCACTAGCGAGAATTCAACAATGACAGGGAGGACATATACCTGCTTTGTATGTGCCACTACCCCACCAGCTTCAGCAGCAATGTGTTGCTCTCTCACTGCTGAAAACACTGCTAAATTGCTGGCAAAAATGTAATGCCTCAATTCCATAGCTAGAAAGGAAGTGGCATTTTCAAGCAGGTGAGCGTTTTCACTCCCTGCTCCTTTCTCCAAAGCGATCCTGCCACTGGTAACTCCTTACCAGCAACAGGATCACCAGTGTAACATGGCCCTTAACAATATCTGGAGTGAACTACACTGACCTTATAACACTAGTGTTCTATATATGCTTAAGCCATTATGGGGAAAACATAAATGCTTGACTTAATTTGCCAGCATGCAACCAAAACAGTCAAAATGAATTTGTAGTTAAAGGAGAGCTATGGGGTTAAGGCTTTTCCCCATAGTCCTCCTTAGGGTAACGGGAGGACACAAACCAGCGTCCTCCCGTCACCCTAGGCTCAGTATACCGCGAGCTGCTCGCGGTATACTGAGATGCCGCGGCTGAAGCGGATCCTGACAATTGTGCTGGGATCCGCCCGGCTGCATGACTGACAGCTGGCTCTGCCTATCTAGAGGCAGAGCCAGCTGTACCCGCCCCCTCCCCCGTCCGTTCCACCAGTCAGCGCTATCGGAGCGGGGAGGGGGGAATCCAGCCCCTCCCCTGTCACGGCAGAGAGCCGTGACAGGATCGAGAGGTGAGCGAACGCCGGTATGTGTTCGCTCACCTCCCGATCTACTGAGCCGACCTGTGACAGTCTCATTGTCACAGGTCGGCTAGAACTATGAGGTGAGTGAAAAGCACTCACCTCCTAGTTCACCTTTAAATGGTAGCTTTTAGGTACAGGTCTTGAGGCAGTGTGGTCTGTGTCTGCACTCCACTTTGGCTACTAAAAGGATTTATTCTCTTTTCTGGTCTATACACAGAAAATAAACTAAGACTACCCATAGACATAAGACAATGCTCGCCAGGCTTGTGGCCAAAACTTTGGAAGAATTATCTTTTGTACAAAAGATTGTAAAAAACAAAAAAGATTGTTTGAAAATTGTGTACAATTCTTTATTATAACATTGAAAAACAAATTTGCAAAAAGATCATTCATCCATGAAAAAATGGCACATCCCAGCTTTACATAGTGATTATTCCTGATGACATTCCTCTACAATAGTTAATACAAATTACAATTGTTAGGCAAATAAATGTTCAAATAAAAGTTGGTAATTTCCCCAGACCTTCTGTTTGGCTTCAGGTCACCTTAACAACACATCTCTAGTTGCCCGGGTATCCTCCTTACTGAAGAGCCCATAATCTCTACTCTATAGAAGCCATAGTTTCCATACAGTGCACTAATGATGCCCAAACTAGCCCGAAACGGCTGCATGCAGTTTCGAATAAATGGCTCTATATTAAGTTGTATCTGTACTAGAAACCTGCGATCCTGGATGGCCACAGAGTGGCATAAGGGAGTTATTTGCATGGCTCCACCCACTCTACTAAAATGAGGAATATACCCGTTATATTTTGGATCTGTGATAGAAGTGAGAACTGCAAATACGCTTTGGTTTAAAAAGCCTCTACAGTTCTCCTTACTGAAGTAAAGTTTACAGTACAGTTTTCAAATGCCTACCAATTGATTGTGAAGAGTAGGAGGAATAATTTATAGCACTAGGAATCCAAATAGATTAAAATAAGAAGAGAAAACTGCAAGTATCTCCTTGAAAATACATTAAAGCAAGAAGAACATAGTGCTATTTCCTTGTATAGTATACATAACTGATCTAAGCTCTTTAAAAAATATCACTGTAAATAAGGAACAAAATGACATTTGAGCAATGCTGTCTGTCTCTGTCAAGTGCCCACTGATTCAACATCTCATTGCTATGTAAAGTCAACATCCAGACTTGATAAATCCTATCTGACTTCATTGGCTGCTGGAATGACAAAGTCTGAAATATATTTACTGTAACATATGGTGAAATTCCCTTTGAATATTAACATTTCAGCCAATAATTTGTTTTTGCAGACACACGAGACAGCTGGTGTTCTACCACCCTCTGTCCTGAACATGTGAAATATTATCTGTGGCATTTACAAGAAGATAAAAAATATGATGCATATAGTCAGAATTTTTTGATGTCCAGCAAGACGTAGGTTGCGAGAACAAATAACAAGTGCATGTTTCCCCATCATAATTTGTTAAAGGTTATTTATGAAGTAGTTTGTAATATCGTTCCAGAGCTGTTCCCACTGAGCATACACAGAATGACTGCATTAAGCTAATTCTGGAAGACTATGCTCCATTTATCAATACAAGCACATGGAAAGAAAGAGAATGTAGTTCACATGCAGGAAACTGGGACTCCGTTGTGCCTCTCTGTACCAAGGTTTTGTTGCTTGCGCTTTCACTGTGCTAACAATTTCAATATAAATATTTAATCTTTATAGGGTACATGGTGTCCCAAATGGGATTTCTATGAGTGGCTGCTGCCATGTTATCATTTGTTCTTATATTAGGAATGACATGATTTATGTGCTACCAGGAGATAGCAGACTGAAACGGTCTGCAGCCACCCATAACTGAATTAGCTTTGATTGAATACCATTTAAAAAAAATAAAATAGCGTTCTTTGTGGCACTGCTGTGTTTTTATGCAGTTCTTTGGACTTATAAATTTGCCTTAGCAATTAATCAGCTGTTTAGTTTTACTGGATCGTCAGCTGACTGGTCAATGTGCATGTTGCATTAATTTGTTTTTTGCACTTCTTACCTTTGTATGGCATTTGTGCTCGTGTCTTCAGAAAGAGTCGACGTCCGGGGGGCAGTATCTTTGAACTTAGATTGTACCCCAAGGAAACACAGCCATGTCTCTGACAGTTTAGGCACATGCCTTTCTCAAAGGTTTCATAGTCTCTGCATTCATATGCCACGCTGTTCTTGTCTTCATTCTTTATAGAATCTATGAACAAGTTGACTGATCTCTCATGAGCACACTTGACTGACTGAGTGAATCCTTATGATAAGGAACAAAGAAAAAAAAATGAATCATGATTATGGACAACTATTCAGGCATAAAAAGAAGTCATAGCAGATTTTGACTTCTGCGCATAAGCTCCATCAAACACATTTCCTCATGGAGTGTCCAGTAAAGCTTGATCAAGTAAAACACATGCTGAACTTATTGAAGAAATGGGGTTTCCTGTTATGTATCAGTCATATTTAGCAGGGAAACATTACTGACCATGTAACACTAACCCCATACAAGCCAGCCACTGGGGATTCTAGATTCTAACCCTTTCCGTATAGAGCCAAAACAATTTACTTTGTGAACGGTCCTGCTATAACCATCATAATATATTACATATGGTAACAAAGATTGTAAATTTAGTTACTTACCAAGGACACCATACTCCACTATATGGCTGTATATGTCTTTGAACTGGCAGCCAGGTTGTATATTGCCTCCATTAGGATAGAAATCATAGTGGCCAACCGGTTGGTTAATGCCAACACTTAATCCTATATGCTGTTGTGTGTTTGTATGGATGGCATCAACAAGGGTTGCATCATCTGGAGACAAACGATCTGTTACAGACATTCCTTCAAATAAAGGGCCAGCTGGGTCAAGTCCTACAAAATATGAGCATGCATTTTAATGTTTGACATGTAAATCAACCTACTAAAATATAAGAACTCAAAGAGAATATACAAACATTTGTTTACTAAGTGTTGTTTTGTATTAAGTAGTGTAGATGTAAAAATCTGGATAATAAAGGCACCTGTGCCCGATGAGCCCAGTTTAAAGGCCAGACACCTTTAAGTATATAACCTACTTATAAGAAACTTTTATTTAAACATTAATCTTCTGTAATGTTATACATACACTGGTGGTGGATGCATTGTGATCCATGCATTATTTTTACTACATGTGTAGTTAGTTGTACAGCTCTTCCAGGCAGGTAGACGTATACATACAAATGCAAACATATACACTAAAGGGAATGTATAACAATTACAGCAATTTAGATATGCCTGTACAATACAATCACTTGATGTAATTTAACTAGTGAGTCTTTACATTTTAAAAATATTATTCCTATGTTTAGTTTATAATTTATATGTATACAGGGCAGTCAGAGTTGCTTATTACATACAGAGTTTCTGATACCTACGGTACTTGCAGAGTTGCACAATGGTTCTGCTTTACTGCTTGTTCTTACCATACATGTTTAGGGGAAATAAAGGCAAATAGGCTGTTCACATTGCAAGGGCACTTGAACTCTGCAGGGGAAGTTTCCCCTTAGTTTATTGAATGTGGTAAAGCTCTACTGACTTCTGTCAGCCAATCATGTGCAAGTTTGTTTTTTCCTTGCACATGATGGGGTATTCTTTGCAAAGGGAATTTAACCATATTCACCAGACTAAGGGAAAAACCTCCTACAATGTGCAAATTCCCTTGCAAAGCTAATGGCCTATTTGCCTCCATCAACCCCTGTGAGTCAGCTTACCCAAGAGAAACACACTCACACAAAAAAATAAAGAGTAGGCAAGTAAAATTGAGAAATACAAAATTACTTTAAAACAACTCTGTCATTAACACACCTTATTCCAAACAGGCATACCTGAAATTCTGGCTGAAGTTGATCTCAGTGGTCTCTCTTGATGCTGTCAGGGTTTCTTACCCTTCCTTAACCAGTTGCAAGTTGTTTTGCCATTTATGTGCCACCTATTGTTGTTTTCAATAAACTCCTTTTTTATTTAAACCTACACTTTAAGTTTCTGTCTGGTTTCTTGGTACCCTGACAGATGCTCAAAGGTTGCTTACACTGACCTCTATGTCAATACAGGGCGCAGCAGTGATGTAGAGGCTGGTGGGCTGCTTGATGATCCCAATTTCCTAGCAGACTTCATCCTGGGAATCCTTTCCATCTCTGTTAGATTTACTGAAAGTGTATGTATAGCTCAAACGTTTGCTTTTATTTTTGGATAAAGTAGGGAAGGTTTAACATTTCTGTCAATGTATTGTTTGCTGTCTATGTCCCATTAGGAAGATTTTTCATCACTTCCTGTGCCACAGACACAATAGAAATGTGGAAGAAATCTCTACAAAATGAGTAGAACTTTTCTCTTAGGCAGCTGTCACTGGAACAGGTATCCCTTTTGCATGATTTCCCTTCACCTCTTGTTCTAGTGACAACTGTAAACTATTTGATTTCCTATTATTTTTTTTCTTACTTAAAAAAAAAACCAATAAATGTATTCTGTGCAAAGAAGAGTAACGTATAAAAGCCAACCACGCTTTAGTTTACTGCAATGAGAATTGGTGAAACAAGAATTGTCATTGGATGCTGGGCAAAGGTACACTTTGCCTTATAGAATAAGCCCAATTTCATGTGCAGATACCTACATTTTTTCAGTGCATACATCCAGTAATGTGTCAGGATAAAACGATTTTACTGATCTTTTTAAAGCTTTCCCACTTTTGACACCAGTAAAAGCATGACTAATTGAATACATTGTAGAAAAATAGACATATGTTCAATTATTTTCCAGACTATTTAACAGATATAGGATGCTCTAAGGCAGTCATCTAGGGTAGACATAAAATTAGAATATTGTTTCATTGTTAATGTTATGTTTATGGAGATTAGCTGCAGACTCAATATACTAATCCAGTGCAATCATTAATAAGAAAAGTTTCAAATGTAAAATGATCTAAAAATGTATCTTGTTCTTCCTTCAATTAAAACTTAATGTAAAATTACAAGAACACTGATTATTCATTTTCACCTACACATTATAGGATTAATGTGTATCTGACGTTGCTGTTCTTTTAGTAAATTAATAATTCCAGAGAAGATAGCATTTTCAGGGCTGTAATAAGTTGAAGTCCAGCTCCAGAAAAATAAAATACCCTCCCACCCCAATCTGCTTTTAGCCATTCATTAGTTAAAAAAAGCCACTAGACCCCTTTAAAACGTCCACTGTTACTTGATGATCCAAGGCACAACTTCCATTACTGGAAATCAGTAATTGGAAGCTGTAGGCCAGTTGCAGCCTCTTCATTATTTTACTACTGGAAAACCTCAGGACCTTGTGAGCACATTTTGAGGACCCTGTGATGGACACTTATGGCAGCCAATAGGCAGTTTTTGTATCAGCAGAAGGAGGCATAAATACTGCAAGAAGAGCCATCCCACTACAGACCAGAAGAAAGAAGGATTGGGACCTGGCCTGTCGTTGACTGTTTTATTAGGTCAATAATGGGGAATTTAAGTATGTATAGATTAACTAGAGGCAGGTGGAGTGGATAGGGAATAAGATATTTCCTTTTAACTGGAGTTGAGCTTTAATGCTGTCCTATACTTACTATATTAAAAGAAAACTATGGGGTAACATTTTTATTCAATAGTTCTCTTTAGGGTCACGGTGAGGACATATACTAACATCCTCCCGTGACCCAAAGCTCAGTATAGAGCGGGCTATTGCCTGCTCTATACTGAGAGTGCCGCAGCCTGGATGGATCCTGACAATACTGTCGAGATCAACCCAGCTGGCTGATTGACAGCGGGTTCTGCCTTTCTATAGGCAGAGCCAGCTGTGCCCGCCCCCTCACCTGTCCGTTCCTTCAATCAGTGCTGGAGGAACGTAGAGGGGAGGAGGGAATCCCTGCAGGGAGTGGTGACTGTCAGTCAACGCTCTCTGCAGGGAGATGATCGGGAAGTGAGCGAGCGACGGTATGTGTTCGCTCAATTCTCGATCTATAAGTCGATGTCACAAGTCGGCTCTAACTATGAGGATGAGTGTAGCTAGACACAGGAAATGTTAACCAATCACATCTAGAGATGTGCTCATAATTTTTTTTGTGCCTGCTTCATGAGGACGCTGGCACAGAAGATCTGCCCCTGAATAAGTCCATTAAAATTGGTGGAGAATTTTGAGGGCAAAACTCAACTACTGTATTTAATCTCAATGCAGAAACAATGCTACAGTGAAAGCAGGCTAGGGTCACCTTAAAATTTATAGACAAGTTTCTCTTCAAGCAAGCTGCTGTAACATACTTACCCATTCGCGCTCCGGGTACGGAGTCCAGCGCTGCCTACTCCCTCAGTGCCACTCCGCTCCTCCTCTCAAGCCAGCTGTCAGTTTAAAGCCGGTAAGTTTGAAATGCTCAGGGTCCTAGCAATGAAGCTGACACTGAACATTTCCCCTGCCTTGGCAACACCACTCTATCCTGGAAAAAGAAATAATAAATATCAATGATACTCACCTAAACCCTCTCCATCCTAAATTGTAGCCAGTGAATATCTATCTACACTCACCATCCTGGGAGAATAAAGGAAGAATACTTACTTATCCACTCACTGGCCTGGGTTAGAAGCTGTGTATTCAACTCCCCTGTGCATGTCAAGGAACTCTCAGTCCACTTTAAGCTACAGTACTCCCTCCTGCAAACTCTGCAATGAGCTTCCACTCTGGAATTACTGCAACACCATCTAAGTGTGCACTGCAAGGACTCCCGGGGAGGTTAGACCTTGACTTCCCACTGGCATCACCATAACCAACCGACGCAGCTAACCACAACTATATGCTGTGCTTACACTAACTGGCAGTTATCCTTACTAAATGCCACCGTGGTAAAAAGTTACTTATGTAGCCAACTGGAGGTTGCACTGTAACGTGAGTGTTTTTGTACTGGCGATTTACTGGTGTAGTTCTAAAGGACTCATTATTCACCGGATGGGATATTTGTGTAATACAGTCTACCAGCTGCTTGGAACCCTCCTAATATAGGAGTGTGGATATATATATATATATATATGTATATATATATATATATATTCCTTCTATCTAAAAGCATCCCGGGTCACCTTCTCCTGTAAGTAACCCTAGCAGCAGCTATGTCCGCAGCTGTGATCTGTTAAGGATTACATTTGTTACAGTACAGTTGTTACAGATGCCCTCTAGCTGTGTCGTAAGGATTGATTCTGACCTTGCACCCTGGCCCCGTAAGGCCTCATTCACACGACTTACAGCCGGCCCGTACAGATCTGTGCTGCATGTACAGCCGTATTGGGCTCCTTCCCGGGAAGGACAGGTGCTGCGTGTGATTTGTACATAGCAGCCTGCTCTTGTAGTCTTACTAGTCTTACTAGTACAAACATTAGGGAAACAGATCAAGGTTTCATAATGTACATATCTATCCTGCTTCCCTAGAGTTCATAGTGTCAACACCAGTTACAATCTGTACAAGGAAGGTTTACTGCTGACACCAAAGGGTATATGACTGCAACTCTACTACAGTAACCACATATGTATTGTCCTTAGAACTGTAGTTGCCTCTGGATCCTGAAAGTCTCATTCTGTTGCCATGTTTATAAATTTAACATCATCATCATCAAGAAAGATTCATTATTCCGATAACAGAGTCAGTGCCAGTCATTCATTGGGTTGATAATATTTTCTTTGTGTGTTGTCTTTTTAACCTGTTTTCTTTTTACAGCAATACATTTTTGTCCTCTTGTACCTTTGATGATGGATCTTCACTGTGTTAAGTAGAGTAGGGTAGGGTTCAAACTCCCAGCATTCATTTTTGCCCTGTCCTGTAGGCTAAACAGTAAGTGAGACGATATCTTTCCATCGCAAGGGAAATCCGTTCTTAGACAGTTGTCATAGGAACAGGTGTCCCCATTGAAAGATTTCTCCTCTATTCCTGTTCTGGTGGCAACTCAAAATTGTAGATTTACCCTCACTTTCTACCGGTGACACTGGTGATAAGGACACTTATTTTATTTATTTTTTATTACAGGTATCTATACACTTTACACAGCACTTTACATAGTTGCACATTCACATCAGTCCCTGATCTCAAGGGGCTTACATTCTAAGGTCCCTATTGCACACACATACAGTGCCAATTTAGACAGGAGCCAATTAACCTTCCAGCATGTCTTTGGAATGTGGGAGTGTGAGAACAAAATCAGAGTACCCGGAGGAAACCCACGCAAGCACAGTGAGAACATGCAAACTCTATGCAGATAGTGTCCTGATTGTTGAAAATGCAATGGCATATATATGATTGTATTATTTGTGTAATTATGTCTTCTGAGCTGTAGAGGGTGCTGTAGTGCAATATTAATCTTTATGCTTATGCATGTTTATCTATGATATATACAGGAAGTTCTCTCTGAATGCTGTGTAATGTTGTATTCTGATATAATGTTCTTCTAAGCAAGTAAAACTTAATTCAGCATTCCTCAAGATCTCAATGATTCATCTAAACACATAACCAACAAGTTATGGACCCAGGCACTAAACAGAACACTGCAAGTTAACAAGAGCCGCATTCAAGCTACTGAAAGATGGCAAGTAGTTCAGATATGAAGTTTGCGATTGCAAAGCTCAACAATAGCAACTGCCAGCTATGGCAGTTCAAGCTTGAAATGCTGCTAAGCAAAGACAACCTGTGGCAACTGAGTACAAACAGACCCACTAATGGACCCACGAAGGAATGGGACAAAAATAACAGGCAAGCAAAAGCAATTATAAGCCTGCTAGTGGAAGATGACCAACTCATTCACATCAGAAAAAAAAATACAGCTAAAGGTATGTGGACTGCATTACAAAAATTGCATGAACATTCCAACCTAAAAAGCAAACTATATCTGCTATGCAAGCTATAGAACATGAGACTAGAAAAAGGCCAGGAAATGTGTGAACATGTGAATGCCATGCTGGATATTGTAGAACAGCGACATGCAATTAAAGAGGAAATTAAAGATAACCAAGCGGTGACATTACTGCTATGCAGCCTTCCAGAGTGATACAGTGCTCTTATTAACATTCTAGAAACCAGACCTGAGCAGGGACTAACACTAGAATATGCCAAAGGAAAATGAATCAATGAATATGACAGAGGAAAAGAAAATATGCACAATGCGGAAAACGAGACAGTCCTTAAAGTGACAAAGGATACAATTGTTTCCCCTCCCCCAATGTTAATGTAAGCACTTACCTTAAATGATGTCTCTTAATCTGATCTTCTTCTTTCCTGTCATTTTCAGCCTTCTCTCCAGCGCTGCTGAGGGTCTCCAATCCAGCGCTGACTCATCTGTGCATGCTAGCACTTCCTGTCCCACGGTGTCTGCATGCGGGTGCATGCTGTCCATAGACTTACCTTCTGTCTCTCTTCGTCTCCTGGCCAAAAATCTGAACTGCGCATGCGCGGGCCCCAGGATGCATTGCGGCTGCCCGAGATTTTTCAGATTTTCGGACAGCAGCGCGCGGGGAAGACACAGGTAAGTTTTAACCCTTTTTAAAGCGTTTTTTTTAACCTTTTTGCTTGCTTGCAATAGATATATGCTAAAACCAGAGGGTTTAATAACCCTTTAAGGTGGATGAGAGTGCAAAGCAAAACAAAAAAAAGCGGAGCGTGTTTTTGCTGTAAAAAGACTGGTCATCTGAAAAAGGACTGTTCAATCTGGAAAGTCGAGCAGGTGAAAGCGAGAGGCACCTACAAGAGAAAGAGCTAAGGCATTTACAAAGGAAACTACAGGCACATCATGGAGTGCTACTTTTAAAGTGACTCAGAACTGTACACTACGCGGATGGTGTATTGACTCAACAAGTCACAAGACTAATGATTAGATATTCTTTACAAAACTTGATTTCAGTGCAAAGAACAAAGTTGTCCTAGTAAAAAAAGTATTACTGCAGAAGGTAATGGTCAAGGATTCTATATCTGCTTCACACCGTCAGGGGACAAGCAGGGTACCCTGGTGAAAAATGTACTGTATATTCCAGACCTTGAAGGACGCCATCTATCAGTGAAAACCCTTGCTAATACCGGGCTCACATTTCAATTCCGAGGTGATGAAAGTACAATTCGAAAACAATAAGCAAATCCTTGCAAAAAGGAAAATTGAATAAACAGCTCTACAGACTCATCACCGCAGACGAACAAGTCAAAACAGACACTCATAATTCACACAACAAATGAATCCATCTATGGCACAGATGACTAGGGTACCGAAACCTAGAACCAATAAAGGATAATATAAGGAGAGGCTTACCAGAAGATATAACCGCATTGCCCTGCCAAATGCTCATGACATGCAAATGCTGAATGGAAGCAAAGGCCACACATACCAGACTTCCACAGGCCACTGAAAGAAAGGCCACCCACCCCATGGACAGTGATGTGTGTGGACCAATGAAAACTCCTACATCAGGCGGGAACAGATATCTATTAACTTTTATTGATGATTATTCCAGGTACACGACAACTTATCTGATGAAGCAGAAGAATGAAACATCAGAAAAACTTCAAGAGTTTGTAGCCATGTCTAGCAATAAATTCCAATGGAAACCAGGAATTATACGCACTGACAATGGAGGGGAATACATCAGTAAGGAAGTGGAATCATATCTGAAGACACAGGGTATAGTACGGTACACCAGACTAGCACACCATACACTCCTGAATAAAATAGTGTAACAGAATGTAAAAATCACACTCTTAAAGAAATGGCCAGATGCATGTTGTCAGACGCCAACGTACCTAAGAAGTACTTGGGGGAAGCAGTCATGACTGCAACATACCTACAGAACACACTACCATCAAAAGCAGTTGAAAGCACCTCATTTGAAATGTGGCATGGATCAAAGCCTAGCCTAGGGCACATCAGAGTATTTGGATGTAAAGCTTACGTCTATATTCCAAGGGAGAAGCGATCCAAAAAGAACAGTCATAGAAGGTATTCTGGTGGGCTATAGTGAGCAAGGTGAAAGATATAAAAATCCTCCACCCAAAGACAGACAAAGTGACAATATGCCGCAGCGTTTACTTCAATGAGAACCCATCACCAGAAACAATGATCCCAGGGAGTTGTGAAGTGAATTTGCCCGGGGAACCAGCGGAGGAAGCTGAGCAAAGTGAAGCTGCATAGGAGTCGGAACAAGAATCGGAACAAATAAATTCTGCTGAACAACCTGAAAAGTAGAAGATCCACTCGGGCAACGAAGAGAATACCACCCTGCAAGCTGTCATATACTGTTAAGACACATAGCATACTTGAACCAATATCATGGGAAGACAGAAAAATTACCAAAACGCAAAGCCAATCAATGGAGAGGGGCAGCAGAAGAAGAAATAATATCACTCCAAGAAAATAAAACCTGGACACATATGGAGATCTCCCCCCCCCCGATCACAGAACTATAGGAAGCAAATGGACTTTTAAGGTGAAGCTTGATGCAGAAGGAAAAAAAACACAAATACAAGGCCAGATTAGATGCCAAGGGATACTTCCAGTAATTTGGAGAAGACTAAGATGAAACATTCGCTCCCGTTGTAAAGCACTCCACCATCAGAACATTCCTTAGCATCGCAGCTAGGAAGGGCGTGTAAGTGAGACACTAAGTAGACGTTAAACCACTTTCCTATATGGAGACATTAAGGAAGATCTCTACATGGAGCAACCATAAGGGTTTGAGCAACCTTGTGTGTAAGCTCCATAAAAGCATCTACGGACTCAAGCAATCTGCAAGAATGTGGAATGGCAAAGTGAATGAAATACTCATGGGATTCACAAGTAGTCTTTATTCCAGTAATCAAGAAGACAGACAGATGAAGTTACAACTGCCAGCAGTGTCAAATCCAAAACTAGTTGGATATGCGGATGCTGATTGGGCCGGAGACTGCACAGACAGCAAATCCACAAGTGGTTACATCTTCCAATATGGAGAAGGAACCAAAAGTCGGTCTAGCCAAAAGCAAACAACTGTTGCACTTTCCTCAACTGAATCTGAATACATAGCAGCAGCACACACTAGTCAAAAGCAATATGGATCCGCCAGCTTTTAATAGACATGGGCGTACACATGTCAAACCCAATCCCAATCTTTGAAGATAACCAGGGATGTGTAAAGCTGACAATCAGAAAGAGTCAACTCTAAAACTAAGCATATCAACGTGAAGTATCATCTGCTTAGGGACACTCAAGAGCAAGCCATATTGCTTGTCAGAAGAAATGACTGAGGATGCACTCACCAAGCCATTGCCAAAGGATCCTCACAGTTTCCTTCGAGAGAAGCTAAACATCATATAGCAACACATATGCTGTTGAGAAGGGATTTTGAAAATGCAACAGCATGCATATTATTGTATTACTTGTGTAATTATGTCTTCTGAGCTTTAGATGACGCTGTAGTGCAATGTTAGTCTCTATGCATGTTTATCTATGATATATACAGGAGGTTCTCTCTGTATGCTGTATAATTCTTTATTCTGATATAATGTCCTTCTAAGAAAGTAAAACTTAATTCAGCATTCCTCAGGATCTCAGTGCTTTATCTAAACACATAACCAACACAACCTGGGGACCCCAGTGCTATAAGGCAGAAGTGCTAACCACTAAGCCACTGTTGCTGCCCTGAGAGAGAGTGAATCTCCCTTGCGGTTACACAGACACCAATAACAACTGCTCACCAGTTTATCCAAATCCCCAAAAAAATATTTGTCTTTAATAGTACTTGAAAATATAGCTTTTTAATAGTGGTGCAGTGTTTAAAGTGCACCTGTATTAGGAAGTGTTAGAGCAAAGATAACTCTCAAACAGATGGCAGGCGAATGTGTCTTATTGTACCTTTATTTCCAAAGTCACCCTTTATGCAGCACTGCTGTAGTCTGCTGATGCTCTTATGCAAATACAGACTTTCTGAAAGGCTTTGGCATGACCACAGCAAGACAGTCCTCTGGATGGCAATGGATGGCTGAGTACTGTTATGTGTGGGGAGGGGTAGTGTTTATTTTCCCCATACCCCAAAAAGTAGGGATGCACAGATACTTTTCGAGTACCAGTGCAGATACTTGGCATTTTCATGAGAACTACCAGGGTTGCAGAGGTTGCAGCTGGGGCCTAGCTCTGGCGCTCCAACACTGTCCTAAAATCATTAGTCTATATTGTTTTAGAAAAACTGTCACTTGACAATAAACAAAAATTTATCAGTACTCGTACTTGTAAGTACTCGGCAAGTACCAGTACTCGTACTCGCAAAACTGGTATCTGTGCATCCCTTTATTTATATTTATAAAAACTAAATCATACATTAAAACAGAGATGTACAAATCCCAGGAGCTCCATGTGCTCCTTACAAATGACAGCTGCCTCCTAATTTTTGAATTCTTCTCTAGTGTAGTCTTGGAGCTCGAAAGTATCGGTACATGTACTCGTGCCGAGTACTGTACTTGGTATCTGTGCAACCCTACCAAAAAGTCATGGAACTTTCAAAAGGTTAACTATATACATAAAGGTACACTCTAGCAACAGAAACGTGTAGTAATCCGTATGGGAGTGTGATGATTCGTGTTGTGCAGAAGTTGTAAATAATTAGAAATTACCTGTAATTCTTCCAATCTTGTTTGATCCGTTCACATAGCTGCCAGCAAATCCTGAAACATGAGCTCCAAGGCTGTACCCAATCAAGTGAACATTACTTCTTGGAAACTGAACAGATGACTGGAAAACATCATAAGTTACATAATTAGGACAGGGGCAGGATGAGGACAGAACTATGTATAATAGTAAAACAAAATAATATTTGTCATTATGACCATGTGTTAAATCTATCCAAAATCAGTTTTGAAAAGAAATATGTAAGATTATCTGTTATTCATTTTTATTCAATCACAATTAAGATGAGTCATGGTTCAGATATATGATAAAGCATTTGTATGTCTGGATTTATTGTGAGTAGTCCCTCAGGCAGAATAAACCTCTAAGGGTATGCCCATTATCTTAGGAGCTTTGTATATCTACAAAAAGTTTCTAGGACTAGAAAGAGAGATATATATTTTATCTAGAGCCTTTAGGTAATAAGTCCCCATACATTATACTACCAGCAAATTAGCCAAAGCCAAATAGTCATCACTTAAATAGTGAAGTACCACTGCTTTGTATTGTACATTTATCAAAAACAGAAACTAAACAAGCATATAGATATGAATCAAATGCAATAAAGCATATTAAAGACACATAAGACCTAAATAAAACAGTGCAACTTAAAAACAAATAAACATATGGCCAGTTGCTATAGATGCTATTTTGTCCTTCCCTTAAAGTGGACCTGTGTCCAGACTATGGACATTAAACTATTTACTAGACATATGCAATTAGTTTTGTTCCGAATTGAAATTTGAACGAATCCGAATGTTTGATACATCCGAATTTAATTTGAAAACAAAACATGCTTTCTGGCTTCTCTGCACTTGTATCTCAAATGAAAGCAAAGTAACATAATATTGTTACACAATGTAAATAATGAAAGGAGCTGAGAGATCTGTGTTATACTGTAACAGCTTCTGCTTCTTTGCGTACACTTCCATCCCCAATGTAAAGAATTTGACAGCTATAACAGAATGCACAAAAGTGTTTAACTATTCACAGAAATAATAATAATTAAAAAAAAGCATGGGGCCACCCCTCCCCATATTATGCCAGAACCTTTAGGTCTAGTAGGAATTTTAGGGGGGACCCCAATGGCAAAAAACTTTTTAAAAAATTGGGTCCCCCCTAAAATACCAGACCCTTAATCCGGGCAGCAGCCTGGCAGGAAAGGTGGGGGGGGACAAGCCAGTGCCCCTCCTCCCTCCACCATACCAGGCCACATGATCTAAGCATTGTAGTAAAAAGAGATAGTTAGGGATCAGCACTAAATTGGAGACACCACACCCCTAATTACAGTCGTAAGTCAATAAAGGAAAAGGGAAAGATGGGGCTTTAAAAGTGTCTACTAACTAATGCCAGGGAGTATGGTTTGAACATAATGTCAAAAAAATTAATCAATCAATATTGATGAATTTTTTTGACATTATGTTCAAACCATACTCCCTGGCATTAGTTAGTAGACACTTTTAAAGCCCCATCTTTCCCTTTTCCTTTATTGACTTACGGGTGATCTCAGCATTGGAAGAGTGCTTTTACCAGGGTGTGACCCCATGGAAAAGCACCTTGTCCCCATGCCGATGGGCTGCTAACTGGATTAAGGGTTTGTTAAGGGAGTTTAGGGGGGACCCTACGGGTTTTTTTTCAGCATTTGGGATCCCCTTAAAATTCCTACCAGACCTAAAGAGTCTGCTATTAATTGCTGGAGAACCGCACGCTTGTTTTGTTGGTTTGTGGTGTCAGAAATTAAAATTAAATTTAAAAATTAAAAAGAAACAAAGTTAACATGTAATGCTTTTCTGCAATTAATTTTAGTTCAAAATGATCATTTAACTCATCTAAAATTAACAAAATTCTGAGTCATTCAATTGACATTCAGACCCAAATCCTGAAAAAACGAAATAACGAAACATCCGAAACAAAATGAAACAAAGCAATTTTTTGCAGGCTTACATGTCTACTATTTACATATTCTTTACAAGCCGTAAAACATTTTTTAAACAAGCCATCCCTGACCCCTCTGGCGGCTTTTAATTTGACGTTATTCCTTCTCAAAGATCCTTAAAGATGACGACAAAGTCAGTTTGTAAAAGCTTAGAAACATCAGCTGGTTGTTAACTCTAATGTAGTAAAGTTTGACATTTATTTTTCTCAAAATGCTTATAGATACAGATATGAGTGAGGGCTTGTTTTACTGCTTGTTGTATGTACTGCTTGTTCAGAATATGTAAACACTTTAGTGTTCATGATCTGGGCATAGGTTCACTTCAGTAACAGACATGGCAGACACTAACAAACATACAGATGCAATCAAAATAATTCAACCCCCATTGCAAAACAGGTTTATTGGCAACATTTACAGACCTTCAGCTGTGTTCAACAAACAAATCAAACAAAAGCAATTGAAATAGGTCAACACAATGAATGTTTCAAATGGTTTCCCCAAATTTACCTGAAAATGCAACTTTCAATTACTTCTACAGTCTCAAAATTAGTCAACCCCCTGAATAGAATTTCTAACAAAAGCACATGTGTGCAAAACATGTGTTGTCTAAAGCACACCTGATGCAACTTATCAATGGCTTTATTAGTTGCACCAGATGTGCTTGAGCTAGAACAGATGAAATACCTGAACTGGCTAGGGGTTTGTTGAGTGTCTTGTTTGACTGCATGTGTTTGACTGCATGTTAGAAATATGGCTGAGTCAAAGGATTGGTCAAAAAGGTTAAGAGAAGAGATCATCGCCCTTCACAAACAAGGAGCAGGATACAAAAAGATAGCAAAGGTACTGAATGTTCCTAGAGACTCCGTTGGAAGCATAGTTTGAAAGTTCAAAGTTAAAGAAACAGTGGTTACACTACCTGGATGGGGGAGAAAAGGGGAGCTATCAACAGCTGCAACCAGATTTCTAAAAAGGCATGTTGAGAAAAACTCTCTAGTGACTGCAAAAGTCCAGCAGCAAGTCTTGGAGGCAACAGGCACTGAGGTTTCAGTTTGCAGAAGAAGAATGAAGCATATCCTAAAAAGAACACTCTACCTACAGTTATAGTGTATTTCCACATTCACAGCAAGATTGGGATAACACCTATTTTATATTTGTTACATGTTCCCATTCACAAATAAGCTAAAAAAATTAAAAATGCTTCTTGCAGTTTAAATTGCTTTTACTTGGGTTAGGATTTTATGGGTTAACATTTCTTCTTGCTTCTACTTGTGAGGGGTCTGATGTGGCTTGTCCATTGTATGTAAATTAAGCTTATCAGATAAACACAATCCTCAAATTTCAGTCCCAAGTCTTTCCATTAGAACAGACATCTGTGAAAGAAGTCTTAAAGATTCTACAGTGGGCATCACCATCACCTGACTTGAACCCCATAGAAAATCTCTGGTGGGATTTAAAGAAGGCACTTGCAGCAAGAAAACCCCAAAATATTAGTGAAGTGGAGGCCATTCCTTATGTGGAATGGGCTAAGGTTGCTCAGGCATGCTGCCAGAAGATGGTTTCCTGCCATACATCTTGTTTGCAGCAGGTCATAACAGCAACAGGGTGCTCTACAAATTAGTAAAGATGCTTGCCATGAAAGAGTTAAATAATTTTGAGACTGCAGAAGTCATTAAAAGTTGCATTTTCAGTAACATTTTGGGGAAACGACTTTTTACCATTGGAATGAATGGGGGTGCGTTTTTGGACCAGACAAAAAAATGTTCTAGTCTGTATCTGTTGCGGACATGGTGTGAATGGGCCCTTAGAAAGTATTAATTCACCTTAACAATTAAAAAAATTCCTTGCTGACATCTGACAAACATTTCTGAAACAACATTCTTTAATGTGTTTTTTTTATATATACAAAGGCAACCATTTACATTTTTTAAGCAAAAACATCTAACCCATGTTTTACAGGACTTCTTTGAAATAACCCTTTTGCAGCTGGATATTAAACCTCTTTTCTTCCAGCGGTAAGCCATGTCCTTGTATCTTTTGCAGTGAACTTAAAATGAAGAGTTAATATTTCATATAATCTAATTGTATACTTATATAGGATGACAATATCTTCTAATGTGCCCCTTAATTTGTATCAGAGTTTATGTTACTGTCAAAGCTTGGAAGGAAGGTGCTCTGTTTATAAAGTATTGACAACATCTTACATTTCCTTTTACAATAAACCCATCCCATTATATATGAATATGGGAAAGTTAATCTATTAGCGATGGCATGAGTTTCCACCTTTGCCTTGGGTATCACATAGTCCTGCTACTGAAGAATGCCCTTTGTATTCTTGCAGTGCTGCAGTAGTCACTTAATCTAGTGATTATGTTATTTTGTGGCTGGAGGTGAGATAAATAACTCCATCCACATTGCATATAGCACATGTATGGTATAAAGAAAATCATTTTCTTGTGCTTATGAATTTTTCTGTGATCAAACTCCTTTTCAGCTGCCAACTATGACAAGCCACCAATATAAATGGGAAAGCAGAAGATAAGGTAAATAAATATAGCGGTTATATTTTACGGTGCAAATGTTTGTGCTGGCACCAGTACACAGAGCTGAGTAGTTAACTTAGCTGAACATCTTGAGTCTGATTATACGGCTGTTGAACTACTGCTTAACAATGCCATAAAAATAAGTGCAGAAGAGAAAATCTGGCAGGTGCATAGCAGCTCAGGAGGAAAGAAATATAGTGCACTATCTGGGCTACAAAGAACAAAGTACACCATTGTCACATCTCATCTCCATCAATATCCACATCTAGCTATTGAACATACTCACTCATATAACAAGGATCTTCAAGTTTATTTTATAGGTCTGTTATAGCACATCTTCTTATTACATTTAGAACAAAGCACACGGATGCTGGAATCTACACATATCTGTACCATGGAGCAGCTCTCACCTGTCAATGCCCACATATAAACAACATAGGGACCTCTGTCACATTGCTGTTCACCTTTTCACAGTGTTTGACTGAAGACAAAAACATACATACTATGCTTTTTAATAGTGAACATCTGCATTTAGGGATTGCACTAATGTGCTAAAGTTCACCAGCAGGTGGAATAGGCAATAGTTTCTTTTAGGGATGTTCGGATACCAGTGCCGATACTTGGCATTTTCACAAGAACTATCAGTGCCGCAGCGGTTGCAGCTGGGACCTGGGCCCTGGCACTCCAACACTGTACTGAAATCATTAGTCTGTATTGTTTTAGGAAAACTGTCATATGACACTAAACAAAATGTATCAGTACTTGTATTTTTGATTTTCTTACCTTAGTATGTGCAGCCTGTCATCCCCCGGGGCCTCTCCAGCGAGAACGCGGCCTTCGTCCGGTACCCAGCCGGAGCTGTCGAGCCTGCCAATCAGGAAGCCGGGCGCCGTGTAATGACGCAACGCCCTGCTTTCTGATTGGCCGGGAGGCCGGCTCCATGCTCTCTTGTCATGAGATGACGAGGGAGCATGAAGCCAGTAGCAGAAGAGGACAGATGGGTGAGGAACATTAAACGTAAAGCGGACCTTTACCCATATCTTTAAAATAACAACAAATACACCTTTAGAAAAATTTAGTAATGACAATCTACCATCACATACTTATAGATAATTGCAGGCTTTGTATTCTTTGCATACTGTTAAAACCATAAAACCAGATATATTGAAATATCCAAGTTTAGAGATCCAGTTTTGACTGGTGCTGCTGATTTTTAGTTTACAATTGGTAATCAATCTGTAAGCCTGACAGTGCAGACCTAAACATAGTAGAAACAGTTGTTAGGATTGCTCAAAGAAGACTTGGCCTTTAAAATAGGTTTGAAGAATAAAACACATTACTCAGGACATAGACTATGATGCCCAAAATGACTCAGCTACTAAGAGTATGGCACTCCCTTATGCTAATCAGAAAGACTTTTAAGGTAAACATTACATAGGTTATTTTAAAGTAAAAGCATGGATTAAAGGATGAGGGATGATCCTTCAAGTGACATACACACATTCACACATTCACACACTCATTCACACTACAGATCCACAGACACGCACAGCATCACGCAGACACGCCCACACTAACATTGAATAGACAGACACCTGTTAGGACTATTTTTACTTACTAACTAAAGCCACGTTTCTTAAGCATCTTATAGATTTCTGCTGTAAGATATACTATATTTTGTCATCATTAAGCATCTTATAGACTCATTCTGTAAGATATACCATATCCTGTAATATTTTGCAACTTTTAAATTAAACACATTCTGAACTGTATGCAACAACGAAAACAATCATCTATTATTGAACTTTTGTCACCCTCTGCTTCGAGAAAAGGAATATGACATAAAAAATCATATTTCGTGTCATTTTCTTACACATACCTTATTTCTCTTTTCTTCCCCAGTTTTCTCACAGTGGCCATGTCTACTAAGGGCAGATTATTAGATCTCCTTTTACTTCCTGAAAATCTGGCACATGTGACCGTGCACATAATCTGAGGGGAGGAAAATGCCTTTCCCTGAGATATCATGAGATTACAGATGAGATTTCCCAGCAATGCTCTGCTGATGTAACCTTCCCAGAATGCAATGCTTTGGCACATTGCAAATTTGTGCCAGAAGTGGACCAGGAAGTAGATACACTTTATTTTAAGTAAATGAAAAGCATGTTTGTTTAACTAATGAATGTAAGATGATTTCATGTCAGCATGCAGAGCTGCATGCTGATGTGAGTTTTGCTGAAAGTGGGTAAAGGTCCGCTTTAAGGGCTTGTTCACACCATTTGCAGTGCGTTCCGGCCCGATTCTGGCCGGAACGCACTGCCTCGCATTGTGGCTTGCTCACTTTTTAGTGGGGCAGGAGGAGGCGTGACGGGCCATTGAAGTGAATGGCATCGTAGCCACGCCCTCCGGCCGCAATGCGATCGCCCCCGCACAGGATTGCATGGCACATTGTGCCTGTGGTCCGGTGCGGTCAAAATGCTGCAAGCACTATTTTGATCGCACCGGACCGCAGGCACAATGTGTTTTGCGATCCCATGCGGGCAATTGCATTGCGGCCAGAGGGTGTGGTTACGGTGGCATTCACTTCAATGGCCCACCACGCCCCCTCATGCTCACTAAAAAGTGAGCCGGCCGCAATGCGAGGCAGTGCGCTCCGGCCAGAATCGGGCCGGAAAGCACTGCAACTGGTGTGAATATAAGTGCATATCTTGTGGTCATCCTGGACTTGTGTAAAGGAAGCCAGTATCTTCCCCAAATATAGTTGTTGTCTCTAATGCAATATAGTTTATCTCCTCCAATGATTTCAAAACTTTGAAAGATGGGACATTTATTGAGGAGAACTCAATAAGAAGTCACACAGTCCTAAAATTGTACATAAACTATTCCTAAAGGTATAAAACTAAATGCGTTCCCTCATACAGTATATTATGAGGTCAGGCTATACAAAATAAAGATACTGTCTTTTACAATTATGCTCACAACAATCCACCCAAAATCACGGATTTAAATACTTGTTAACTGACGCTTAAAAAAATCTTACCTCAAGCCATTCTAGGAATTCGGCTATTTCTAGTCCAATAAATCGAGTATTTTGCACAGCAACTGCATAATGTACATGGGCAGAGGTCAGCCAATCAGCAATGATGACATTAATTTGCTTTTTACTTGACTTAAATGCAGAAGCCATCTTTGGGACCCAAGCTTCCAGGTAACCATCAACCTAGAAAATATTAGAGAAGAATCAATACATCTTTTTTTTGCACCATACATAATATAAGGACATACAGTATGTTTTGCTGTTATTCTGTCTAGATGTATTCTATTATCTGACATAATTAGTTTTATATTATATGTATAAATAACCAAAATTGTATGAATTACTTCTGGATACCTCAATGATTTTGCACTTTACATATACACATTCTACAATTCTTCATGCTAACATAAATGGAATTTTAAAATACCATGAATTTTGCTTGCAGTTCATATTGAAACAAATGGCATGGATTCACATCTATTGGCTGGTTGTCTCAGAGACTGCAATCATTTTTTTAGTCACTAAAGTCTAATTTATGTGAAATAAATGTCCTTACTTTGTATTAAAATGTAGATGTCACCAGCACACCAGCATGACAGAAGCTCATATGTCAGTGCAAATCAATTTATTAATAGATGTCAGTCAGAATGTGCTCATGTTGAGGGGTTCAATAGTATCATCCCCACATCCTCTCACCACAAAAAGTATGTGTAAGTTTGTGGCGGTGGAAACTGGAAACCCCCTTTGTAATGAGGGACCCCCAGAAATGTATTCTTTCCCTAGGAGAATGAGTACAGGGTGCATTAGTTCCCCTTTTGATTATTTCCCAAAATAATAGAGATGTAAATAAACTAACACGCAAGTCCTTTAATAAAAATTCAGTTAAAAGTAAGCAATGTCCCACCATGTAAATCCATTGTCAATCACATCGCCCTGTGATGTAGATCCAGATCAATCATGATGACCCTCTGAAACAATGACCCACCATCTGACAATATTGGCCCACTGACATGACGACCCGCTGACCTATCATCTTGCCCTACCACACTGCCGCAGTAGTTAACAAACCAGCTAGGGATCCTAGGTGGTATCATTGACCAAGTACGGTCATAATTCGCCAGCTGGCCGGGATCTATTATTTTGTAGCATATTTGGTTAATAGTGTCACCCAGGATCCCAGGTCAGTTTGTTTACAAACAGGAGTCAGCCAGGGATCTGTCATTTTGCAGCAGTAGTGTTGTGTGTGTTGAAAGGTATGTGTCCTGGTATGGTACAGGATGGTATGGTATAGGAAAGGGGGGATGCATGCTTGCTGTATGATTGGATAAGGGCCTGGTATAAGGTGCATGCTTGCTGTATGACTAGATAAGAGCCTGGTATAAGGTGCATGCTTGCTGTATGACTAGATAGGAGCCTGGTATAAGGTGCATGCTTGCTGTATGACCAGATAATGGCCTGGTATAAGGTGCTTGCTGTATGACTAGATAAGGGCTTGATGTGTGACTAGATAAGGGCCTGGTATAAGGTGCATGCTTGATGTATGACTAGATAAGGGCCTGGTATAAGGTGCATGCTTGCTGTATGACTAAATAAGGTCTTGGTAAAAGGTGCATGCTTGCTATATTCCTGGATAAGGGCCTGGGATAAGGTGCATGCTTGCTGTATGACTAAATAAGGTCTTGGTAAAAGGTGCATGCTTGCTATATTCCTGGATAAGGGCCTGGGATAAGGTGCATGCTTGCTGTATGACTAAATAAGGTCTTGGTAAAAGGTGCATGCTTGCTATATTCCTGGATAAGGGCCTGGGATAAGGTGCATGCTTGCTGTATGACTAAATAAGGTCTTGGTAAAAGGTGCATGCTTGCTATATTCCTGGATAAGGGCCTGGGATAAGGTGCATGCTTGCTGTATGACTAAATAAGGTCTTGGTAAAAGGTGCATGCTTGCTATATTCCTGGATAAGGGCCTGGGATAAGGTGCATGCTTGCTGTATGACTAAATAAGGTCTTGGTAAAAGGTGCATGCTTGCTATATTCCTGGATAAGGGCCTGGGATAAGGTGCATGCTTGCTGTATGACTAAATAAGGTCTTGGTAAAAGGTGCATGCTTGCTATATTCCTGGATAAGGGCCTGGGATAAGGTGCATGCTTGCTGTATGACTAAATAAGGTCTTGGTAAAAGGTGCATGCTTGCTATATTCCTGGATAAGGGCCTGGGATAAGGTGCATGCTTGCTGTATGACTAAATAAGGTCTTGGTAAAAGGTGCATGCTTGCTATATTCCTGGATAAGGGCCTGGGATAAGGTGCATGCTTGCTGTATGACTAAATAAGGTCTTGGTAAAAGGTGCATGCTTGCTATATTTGGGCCTGGTATAAGGTGCATGGTTGCTGTATGACTAGATAAGGGCCTGGTATATGGTGCATGCTTGCTGTATGACTAGATAACGGCCTGGTAAAAGGTGCATGCTTGCTGTATGACTAGATAAGAGCCTGGTATAAGGTGCATGCTTGCTGTATGTTTAGATAAGGGCCTGGTGTAAGGTGCATGCTTGCTGTATGACCAGATAATGGCCTGGTATAAGGTCCATGCTTACTATATCCCTGGATAAGGGCCTGGTATAAGGTGCATGCTTGCTGTATGACTAGATAAGGGCCTGGTATAAGTTGCATGCTTGCTGTTTGACTGTATAAGGGCCTGGTATAAGGTGCATGCTTCCTGTATGACTAGATGAGGGCCTGCTATAAGGTACATGCTTGCTGTATGACTAGATAAGGGCCTGGTATAAGGTGCATGCTTGCTGTATGACTAGATAAGGGCCTGGTATAAGGTGCATGCTTGCTGTATGACTAGATAAGGGCCTGGTATAAGGTGCATGCTTGCTGTATGACTAGATAAGGGCCTGGTATAAGGTGCATGCTTGCTGTATGACTAGATAAGGGCCTGGTATAAGGTGCATGCTTGCTGTATGACTAGATAAGGGCCTGGTATAAGGTGCATGCTTGCTGTATGACTAGATAAGGTCTTGGTAAAAGGTGCATGCTTGTTATATTCCTGGATAAGGGCCTGGTATAAGGTGCGTGCTTGCTGTATGACTAGATAAGGGCCTGGTATAAGGTGCGTGCTTGCTGTATGCCTGGATAACAGCCTGACATGTTTTTTTTTAAAGGGGCAATACTCATTTTAAATAAAGGGAAAAAATGGTGTGGGGTTCCCCTTATAATTGATGCCAGGTCCTTATCCAGGCATGCAGCGTGAGTGGCCTAAAGTTAGGTAAGTGACTGTGTGCCTCCCCTTCCTGAACCATACCAGGCCACATGCATTTCAACATTGAGAGGGTATATTGCAAGGGAGGCCACCAAGCATGGTAGTGGACAACAGCAGTAAAAAAAAAAAAAGATTGTATTTAAAATGTGGGCCTTCTAGCCTGTAAGCCTAATTCTGTGTGCTCCCAGAAAATGGCGAACATGTGTTTCTGCAGTACTTTTAAAAGGGTGGTTAGTCTGATAACATAAATCATATACAACTGTTCTTGGCAACGGTTTAAAGAGTAGGAGAGTACATCTAAATTTTTATTTTGGCTTTTGTAGATGTCCCCTCCTCCTGTTAACATGTTCACTGCTAACATATGTGCACTGCAGCAGAATTTAGACACAGGCATGCAACTAGTGGTCTAGAACGTGGTCAGCAGTGACATTTCACATATTTCTCTCACAACTTTCACTTCTTCAGGTTCACCATTATGTGAAAATAACCTGTTTTGTGTTTTAACCACTTTTCAGACAGCATAGCTAGGCCTGGGACCTCTGCCACAGCTATAGCAATAAAGCAGGATTGCTTTACACTCCCTGTTTGGTGATTGGAAAACAGAGGAGAAGCAGCAAACTGATTAGGTCACCCCCAGCCCCCCCCCCCCCCCCCCCCCCCCACTCTCTCTTCCTGTCAAGGAGGATTGGCTAAATACAAGAGACAGTTGTTTTGTTTTTTTAATTTTAATTGAATCTTGGTGCCCTTTGTGTATTTTTTTCAAATATGTGTAGTAATCCAGGATGCCTCAGTGCAGGAGTATTCTATAATAAAAACAGTCACTGCTGCTCTCTCTCTCAAGTTGACTGGTCTAGCTGTGTTTGGACTTTCTGATTGCCTAAGGAAGGGGCCGCTTGGTCCCGAAAAAATTGATAGAGGTGTTTTCACTTGGGTCAATAAACTTATTGACTTGAATACTTGGAGTGCCGATGACTTTATTATTTTGTACGTTTTTGACGGAGGCATCTGTTGTTACTGCTGCACCCGCCCTGCTGCATGGTCATTTTCCGGTCAGGAGTGCGATGGGATACTTGGACTTTTGGTCTAGCTGTGGGGTGTCCTCCTGGGTCCCACCCACAGCTTCGTGCAACTTAGTGATGATGTCACCACTACTTTTACAAAGTGATATCTGGGTGTTACTTAGGGTGCACAAAGTGGATTTACAGCCTTTGTAGTTATTGAGGAATATTATTTGGATAAAAGTTTTTGTGGCCCAAGCCAGGTTTAAACAATAGTAGTTATAGCCTGATATACATACCGACCATCCATGAACTATTATCACCATAGGAAGAGTAGCATTGAAAGCACATTTCTCCAGAGTGTCTGGCTGAAGTGTCACAATCTGACACATATTTGCTTTGTCTGTTTCTTCACTGTATAACATGAACTTGGCCTGTACATTGCTTGGGTCCCTTTTACTCAGCACAACTCTTCGAAGATCATTCTTATATCCTGCAAAACACCACACAAATTATTTCCATTAAAGTTGAATGATCTACAGTTTTTGAGCCTATTACCCTGGAAGAGAGTCATCCGTGCACCGAATGTGGATTGCGGGGACGCATGATAGAGGTGAGCTGTGCGTTTTGTGTTTTCAGTCTAAAAAAAGTTATACTCTACAGATACTGACTGCCATGGCGTTCTACTTGGGCCTAGGGGAAGCTGACTGCAGCTGTCTTCCTCAATGGAAGTGGTGAGTGACTGACTGAGTAGGAAGGCAACACAGAAACCTTTTCACACTGTTATGCCTTAAAGTCTAAGGCCAAGATACCACTAGAATCTCAGTTGTAAAGGTGCCACGTTTGAAGCTTAAGTGTCAAGCCAGTATAGCCCTATGGGATAGGAACCCAGAAGGTAAGAAAGACATGCAAAAGACCATGGGCTGAGTTTTGAATAGAATCTCCATGTACATGTGTGATAACATCTATAAACATCCTAAATTAAGTGGCTGGTGCTCATCATTCCAAACATCCAGAGAAACTACTTCCTGAGAAGAATGTGCCTAGGATATTTTTTGGCAAGTATGTGGGCCTGGGACATTTACAAAGTAGTTGCTGAGAAGCTGAATCATACTAACCTGGTTACCAGTAGCGCTATATTTACAAGAAGCACTAACACATGAATCCCTTTAGCATATGGGAATGGGTGCGATCTGATCCAGATGCCTTTACCCATCCTAATTTTGCAAAGTTGTTATTCCACCTCTCCCTGCCTTAAAAAAGACCTTACACTAAAATACAAGGTCTGCTTATTACATCAGGCTCCTCCGTAGTAAGACAGAAGAGTGTGAACACTGCTGCAGACATGAAAACATTGATGGGTCTGGCCTCTAGCTGAAGTCAAATGTCTCTAGATGAAAACAGATCTAGGAAATCTAGACTTGCGTGGTTGATGCCTGCCGCTGGGAGAAATGAGCTACAGTAAAGTGAGCATGGAGTCCACAGTGGTGGAGAATTTGGAAGAGGCTGGCTACAAAAGATGTAGGCAGGGGGCCCAAACCCTATTGCAAGTCTGGATAGTGTCTCATTTGTGTGGTTAGACTATCCATTTTATACAGGAAATTTGAGCCTGTTAAGAACAACTTGTCTGTCAGGTAGTTGCATTTGATTCCAATGACAAACTATTTCAAATCTAGCTTCGATAAGAATAAGATTTAACAAGCACTGTGTTGGTGAGTGTATGCTTTAAAAAGGTTTGGCCAGGACCCAGGCCGGATTCCCCACAAGGCCACAGAGGCCAGGCCTCGGGGCGGCAGGGCGCAGAGGGGTGGCAGTGATGTGGAATCCCCCGATGCCCGGTACATAAAGCTCCGGGCGCCGGGCGGTCAGTTGCCTTCTACATTTAGTCCTGCTTTGGGAAGGCAGGACTAAATGTAGTGTGGGAAAGCCGCTTGTTCCTTTACAAGTGATCACGGCAATGTCGCCGCTATCACGTGTAAAATGTGTGCAGCCTGTCCGTCCTCCCCTCTGGTTCCGTCCTCCCCCCGGCCGCTGAGTCTCTCCTCACTGGCTGCCGATGTGGGGAGCAGAGCGGGAGGGTTAAACTAACACTGCTGCTCCGTGTATACAGTGAGAGGGGAGAGCTGTTCTCTTCCTCTCTCAGCTGTCACAAGAGTTCTAGCACAGTACTGTGGTAGAACTCTTGTATTGGAGGTGACAGGTTCAATAAAGAGAACCTGTCACCTCCAAAGGCTATCACACAGGGGCTTTATAAGCTAAAAATATAAAAAAGTGATAAAAAAGTTAAAAAAGAAACAATGAAAAAAATAAAAGTAACCCTGCCGTCCCTGCCATTCTCTGTTGATGGGGGGGTTTTGCGCCTTGCAGAACCTGGCCTTGGGGCAGCAGGGAGAGTATATCCGGCCCTGTCAGGACCCAAACTAAAGGATCTAAAGGTATTTGCAGACTAATGAGATCTTAGGTGAGACCTAGAACTGT
>NW_017306690.1:920033-930888 GCF_000935625.1 Nanorana parkeri | reverse complement strand
TCTGGGTAGATATGGTTATACAGGTGTCATGTACTAGCATAAGTTTATAAATATTTTTTTGGTTAGAATACAAAAATAGGTGTAAGGTAACTTTAAAACTATCCTTCACAGTATTTAACACCTTAGCTTTGCAATAACATCTACAATATTATTTCCTAAGATATGTTTTAGAAGTCCTTTATTGTCACGTTACTTTTTCTTAAAATGTATACACTTGAACAACTTTTTAATTCAATATAATTAGCTATCTGTTGGCTTCAATCTTAGCTAACTGTCCTTCTTTTTGCAGTTTTTATTATACGTTATGCTGCCTTAATGCGTTTTCAGTACCTCAAGCTGTAAGAATTGAAATTCTCCCTTTGTCATATCTGAAGCGTTCCTATTCATCTATACACTACTTTCCTTTTATTCCAGGAAATTTTGTTCTCATAGGTTATGTACTGTATTCATTTGAATATTTTGAAGCTTTCCTCTTAGGTTTGAAAACTTTATTTAAAATTGAACTTTTCTATCCTATAAGTCAATATTTAAACTTTATTTTTCTAAAATACGTGGAAAGGAATTTAACAGAATTGGAGCAGACAGAATGTGGAGCAGTTGCCCATGGCAACCCATCAGCTTCTTTCTTTCATTTTCAAAGCTTAAAGTAGTACAAAACTCTCAACCTTTTTTTCAATAATGACTCCAGATCAAACAAATATACATTGGCCAACATAAGGCTCCAAATCTTTCAGCTTGGCTTCCCTGAACTTCCTGTCCAGTATAAGAGTAGAAGATCACAATGGACAGCACAATCTCCAGCAGCTGTCCATCTACTAGCTTGGAGAAGGAAGGAGGCAGGAACAGGGTAACGAGCCTTGCTGTGTCTATGTGTTTGTGGAGACACACTCAGCCTACTTACATACACAAGCGTGGTTCCATAGGACCCTGCAAGTAAAGGGAGCTACCTTACAACCGGATATCAGGTCCAGAGCTCAGAGGACCAGCTGATTCTGCAGGAAACTTTTAAACATCAAGGAGCAGTATCCATTGTAAGTGATTTAATTAGCATTTGAAATACCTTTTAAAAAGATTTTGACTTTAATATCACATAAAATGAACAAACTGAAGAGAGAGGATGAGTGGCTACTATGGACAACTGCTCCAGATTCTGTCTGCTTCAGTTTTAGTAAAATCCCCTCATAGTATTTTTAACTGCTGTATTTAATATACCATTGACTGCTCAGATATTACCATCTCTGGTCACTATGGTTAAGATGCTATCACACCTGCACATTGGATGTGGTACCTGGTTCACCTGCCACTTATGTAGTATACTAGTTCTCAGAATTTGTTTAAAATCTGAATCCTTTACAACCACTGGCATTGAATAGTGAATAATTAGATCTTCTGTGTGTCCTTGCTATATGAGAAACCATATTTGTTAATGACATATAGATTTTATGTTTATGGGAGGTATTTTATGCAAGATATTAAGACAGTGTACAAAGTAAACATATTATTACTACTATTATTGCAATTATTTTCATTCTCTTGCACAATATGTTGAAGCTTATTTAGACAGACACAAAGTACACAGTTGGCCTTAGCAATATTTCAAAAGAATCATCTTTCACTATTCATATTGCAGTAAACTGAAATTTGATTGGGTGCCATGGGTTTTGGGTCACGCCTTAATGACCAAGGAAACATGTGGGTCCCGAGGTTACACAGGTTGAGAACCACTGGGTTAGAGCACTTTACACCCTACCACACTGAATAAACCTGATTGTGTACATATAGTACTCTCTAGAATAATGTTTTAACAAGGACGTGTTTATTGATATTCCATGAGAAGCAACATAGATTAATAATTAAGGTTAATTGCTTTGGCTTACAGCTCTGTTTGCTAATCACATGGAAGTTGGTGCATACATTATATTTTCACTCTCTTAGTCAACCTCTATTCATGGGTCAACACATCCTAAGCAACGATGATTTATTTATATCTTAGTCATTTTATCATTTCTTTACAGATGAATTACAGACAGCCCCCATTGCACACACAAGCATGCCTTAGCTACTAGTTTTAGCCTACTCTGCAGTCAGAAGAGACCATGTCTATAAATCAGGGGCAACACATTCTCACACAAATAAACAGCCACACCTGCTTCTAGTATAATTTAAATAATTTCCTTGATTTTTTTTTACGTTTTCTCGCAATTGAGGTTTCAAAACTTTTTCTGCTCTGGATATAAAATCCTTGTTCAACAAACAAATATTTACAAAGATCACAGCAGAAGCTGTTTGCCTTCTCACTCTGATTGAAACTTTGTATAGCCTGGCCGAGCAGAGCAGGAATGATTGGGAAAGGGGGGGATCACTTTTGTGTGTATAAATTGAAGCTTGAGCTTTCAAGTTCTGTGAAAACAACCTTTTTTCTCTAAAAAGCGTTTTAAGTGTATCGTAACTCAGAGTTCTTTGGAAACACTCACTTCAATACACTACAGGTGAGACTCGTACCTTTCCCCTAATATGCCGTATATCTGGCTCTAACATCATTGCAGTGTTGCTCACTCACCTGGGAATGATCGTTCCATGTTTCTGTAGCCGCTCAAGACACCAATTCAGCTGTTTTTTTTGTTTAAGCTGCTCACCTTTAAACTAGGATTATATCACGAATCCATATTGTTGGCTCATTCAATAATCATGGATACGAATGACTAAACATTAAACAATTTCTCATTGGAAGAGGAGCCCTGTTCATGGAATGTTCCAATTGCAATAGACATTGCAAGTATAGTTTTTGATCAGAGAACTTGTTGCTTTTTTACTCAGGATTTCCGTGTTTGAACAGTGTATCAACCTCTTCCACTCATTCCCATCAATGTCCTTTTAATTTACACTTGCAACTTTTTAAATTAATGTGTGGGGCCCATCTGGATGAATGTGAGAAGTGAATGGTGGTTGCAGACAACGTTGTCAAAGTTTTTATTGGTAATAAGGGAAAGAGCATCATGTTGGTATTTTGCACTTTGATCATTTAAATAAACTTTTTTCTATTTATATGCTGGTCCCGGTTATCTAGTAACCTCTGTGGTTGGCAATTTCTGTCATTGCCAACAACCTTGTTTTTTGGCAGTGACAGGTACACTTTAAGGTAATGCTGGGGGTCCAAAGACCCCCAGTATCACCTTTACACCTTACAGTATCACCTTTACACTAAATAAGCTGTTGAGGTGCAGATCGCAATGACAGCTATGGGACCGGTAGTGATGCAATACATGTTCATGATCTCCTCCCCAGCTTCCCGCCGACACACGGCAAGCCGGTCCTGGGCCAATAGGAGTGGCAAGCAGAGCCCAGGAAATATGGCGGGGGTGTTGGGCAGGGGGGGGAGGAGCGGCCCGGTTACCGGATCGTAGAAGCGCTCTTGCGGCAGCTGATCCGCCAGATCTTCTAAGTAGGTATGTTCAGATACCAGTTCAGATACCAGTGCCGATACTTGGCATTTTCATGAACACTACCAGGGTTGTAGCGTTTGCAGCTGCACCTGGGCCTTGGCACTCCACCACTGTCCTGAAATCATTAGTCTGTATTGTTTTAGAAAAACTGTCACATGACACTAAACAAAAATGGACCAGTAAATGGTATCTGTGAGTACTTGGACAAGTATCAATACTTGTACTTGGTCTGAAAAAAATGGTATTGGAGCATCCCTAATATACTGTATACATATAAACAGGATGCACAAATCCCAGGAGCCCCGTAGCCAAAGCACCTTATAAATGACAGCTGCCTCCTAACTTGAGTTTTTCTCTAAAATAAAATAAATCCAAAGCGCTAAATTTGACCAACAGATGAAAATAGTGCAAACGAGGATGACTAGGGGTGCTGCCCCACTTCAGCCTGGGAAGCTGCAACACTGATGGGAAAAAAGAAAAGAGAAGGGCGCCCACCCTAGTGTAGAAGATTTTTTTAATGATATGAGTAAAAATACAGGGTAAAAAATACTCACAAAAGTGGATCAATGAAATCATAGAAAACGAGCCTAAGCGATACCTGTAAAACGGCTGCACAGATGCCTGTGTGTCCCGTGCTGAGTTTTTCTCTAGTCTTGTCTTGGAGCTGGAAAAGTATCCGTACTTGTACTTGTCCCAAGTACGGTACTTGGTATCTGAACATCCCTAGTTCTAAGTACAGGATTAGTCCTACAGTTCTCAATCACTTAGTGCGCAATTCTCTTTTTGCATAAGGGAAAGATAGCATTTGCCACTATCAGTATGCATTCTTTATCTGCGCGTATCAAGGGCCTAGTCTCTGCTCCCTAGACACAAATGTAGATTCTGGAGTCAAGCTTCCAAACCACACTTTTCAAGTTGTTGCTTCCTGAAGACTTCATCCCTTTCTTCACTTGTGTCAACACTTCTGTAGTTTGTTCTTCTCTTCTGCTTAGTGGACAACTTTGGTCATAGAGATGCCTTGAATGACTTATTCCAATAGACTTTCTATCTCTGTGATCATAGAGGTGCACAAGAGATGCTTGAATACCACAACAATTTAAGCAAGTATCTATGGATTTGCATATATTAGAAATGAAAAGTTGTCTAACCCTGATACACACACACATTACATTTTTGAAGAACATGCTTACAAAGTTAGGCTAGAAATGGCCTGGAAGTAAAGGCTTCTTTTTTCTAATCAATAGTTAATGACAATTCCCAGAAAACTTCATTTCCCGGAAAACTTTGTGCTTGAAATATACATTCATTATTCATTAGACTTTCCTGGAAAAATATCTGTACTGTCAATATAGAGTGTGCTTTTGTTTAATTTATAACTACCCCCACCACAACAACAACCGAAAAGGCACAATATAAAGTACTTTTACATAATCCAATCTAAATAAATATTACATGCATGTTAGTGGCTTTATTAGGCCAGTCTAAGAGCCACAAATAGTTGCTGTCTACACGAGACAGTCTGTATCTGACTCTGGATAAATAAATATACTATAAGCAAGTAGATGAGGCAGCTCTATGGACCCTCTTGTGCAAGATGAGCAGAGATTAGTGAACTTCTTAAAATATGTTTGCTGACAGTTTACCCTGGTTGACCTTTGATCAAAATTCAACTTACATTATTATATTTGCCAATATTTTTTGTTGTTGTTGTTCAGCTAGTCACAACAGCATCATCAAGATTAGCATCTTGGACTGGGTGGTGGGGCAATAATGATTTTGTTTTCATTTTTCTTGAGAATGATTGAAGCACAGCTAAACACCTTGAGTGTCCAACTGTGGACCAGGTAGGGAGGCTGATAACGAAAACATTTTTTTCACAGGTATAGCTGCAACACACCAAAGTATCAAGGCTTGTGTAGAAAAAACAACTTTGGACTAAGCAAAGAGTCCAATGATAAAAAAAGTAGATTCTTTTTCGTAAAAATTAAAATATTTTTTACAGCATGGAACAGTACCCCAGCCAAATAATCACTGATTTTTAACTGTGTGGGTCTGAAAACTTTGGCCCAGGCAGAGAGGGTTGACTATGTAGTAAGAAAGACTTTTTTAAGTCTGGAGTCATATGATGGTCTATGAAGCATCCAGGTAGTCATGCGCAGATGGTTAAAAAATTAAGAATACATGTTTTATTTATTTTAATTTGCAGTACATAGTGTGAAGATATACTGTACCAGACAGACATCCAAAGAATACCTTCTGCATGTAAAGGGGTAGTGATGAGCAAAACACCACCCTGTTTGGTTTGAATTTGAACTTTCGAACCTGGAAACAGTTTGAATTCCAACTCGGCAGAAGCTTTGGAATGCTGGTTAACAAAGAGGGCAGACAAAAAGTAGGAGGGTCCGAATGTTTAAGTCTGAAAAATTAGTTTTGGGTGAGGGCGTGCTTGTATAGGGGATATTAATAGCAGGCGTAGAGAAGAAGTGAAGAGTCAAATAGGGAGGTGGGTAAAGTCAACACAGACATTCCCATGCAAAGGATTGTAGGGGAGGCTGGATGGGGTGAACTTGAAGGGACAGTGGGTTATGGAAGATAGACAAAAAAAATCAGAGAAGAAAAAATGGAGGGCAGGGTTTGCTAAGGTAAATAAGGTCAGAATGTGTGTTTGCATGCGTTTTTGTTGTGTTTCCATGCGTTCCAGTGGAATCCAAAACAGAGAAAAATAAGACAAGCAGTATTTTTTTTTGTCTGGACTGTAACGGACTGCACTGGTATGGACAGAGCCCAGAAAAACCATAGGGATACATTGGAATGCTTTTGTGGTCTGGGAACAAACTGTTCTGGTCTGGAAATGGTCCAAACATGGTGTGAACAAGCTCCATATCTGGTCTGGGCATGGTGTAAATAAGCACCCAGAAAAGATTCAGTTTTGGAAAGGACCAAAACACATGTATTAAGTTTCCTTGATACTAATCAGAGCACAAAGTGGAGTATTTGACAGGTCCTGTACCAATCAGGATACACAGATGTGTATCCTGATTCTTGATATTTGTTACTTATGGAGGATTTGAAGGACAGTGTAAGGAGTTTCAGTAGCTCCTAAGTGGATGTGTAGGTCATATTCCCATTCAGTAAGAAATGGAAGGGAAAGGTCCTTAGTTGCCTAAAGATAGAGTTTATAAAAAAAAGGAAATAATGTGTTTGGCCTGATCTTGCATTCCTGAGGTCAGTCAAAGGGTGAAGCTCTAAAGAGCAAGTGCAAGAATTGTGCAAGCTGTCTACGACACCATTGTCCCAAGTGGTCCAGGGACAAATCAGTGTAGGAAAGCCAACCTGTGTGTTTCATGAAGTGTAGGACTCTGTATCTGAGTTTCCTTTTGTCATGAACACTGGGTCCTGGACACCCGGGAGAATGATGAGTTCCCTTAGATAGGTTTATCAATGAAGGACGAAGGGATACCACATTTCAATAAAGGCAGTCTGTTCTAAAGACCATAGAGGCCAAATAGTAGGTTACTGTTTACTACCAGGCATATTAAGCATTCCGCACCAGGGAAGTACATTGAGGGACACTATCCTGGTGAGATGGACTACAGTGTGGAAGAGTTTTGTGTCAGATAGGGACATACAGTACCTCTGTCCTGTTTGGCTCATTGGAGTATCTTATGTTTCACCCTGACTGGCTTGTGGCCCTGGTAAATTTGTTGAGAATTGTCTGCAATGTTTAAAAAAAATATTGTGCAATATATCAGTAAGGCTTGCAAGGGGTACGGAAGTCTGGGAAGGATGTTCCGTTTGGTTATATTGCATTTTTCCAACCTGTAAAATATACCCTTTCAGGTGATTTTGAATCCCCTGAAGTAGGAGCAGAGAATTTAAAATTAAGGTTTCAGCATAATCCCTAGGAAGCCAAATATTTGAGAGACTGAGTAGGGAAGTTGTGTAGGAATCTAGTTAACATGGTTTTTGGAAGAGAAAAGTGAAGGGCTTTTTATTTTTGGTAGTTCATGTGAAAATTTGACATGGCCTCATATGGCTTGAATTCTGGGAGATTGGGAATTTAAGTGTCCAGAGAAGGATATCTACCATTTGATATGGAAAATGGCTCAGAAAGGGTTCCATTCAGCCACACTCTAGAGGAGGGGGATACGTATAATGACTGTTTCCTAGAGAGCATATAGGCAGGCTTCAAGATTCCAGGATTAGGTGCAGAAAAGACATGTCAACCCTGTCAAAGATCTTCTCTGCATCTATGGAAAGCAGAATACAAGGAGTGGCCCCTGACAGGGCCACGTGGAGAGCAATTATCACCCGGTATTTTCCTTGACCTCTCTGGAGGGCATGAAGGCCACCTTGGATGATGCATTGGAGGTGAGGTAGAAGCCATACTTATAAAATTTGAGCAAGAACTTCTGGAGTTTGGGAGTACCATGATGTGTGCTAAGATGGATTCTGGTAGCAAGGTGTGGCTCTCTCATGAGGAATTCATCGCATTAAAAAAAGTGAGGTGAGAGAATGGGAAGAAATTTCTTGAAGTAGTTAAGAGCGAAACCATCTAACTTAGGAACTTGCTGCTTTTGGTGCATTTATTGGCTAGATCAAGTCAAGAGGAGAATATGAGGAACTCTGGGAGGGACCAGGTTTGGTCATCTAATGAAAGTAACTTTGAGTTGCAAAGCTATGCTCATAGGCTTACCAAGAAAGGCTCAGGTAGAGTGAGTGAGTAGATTGTACAGCTTAGTATAATATTCTCGAAATGCCTCCACAACATCTGCTGCAAGAACCTGCTGGGTGCTGTTTTTTGTGTTTATGTAAGATATATAGTTTCTAGCTAGTTATTGGTGTAGTGTGTTAGCCAGGAAACGACTGCATTGGTTATTATACATGTAGAAGCTGCATGTGCACTTGGCAAGTTTGACTTTGACTATTGCTAGTCATAAAGTTCTGCGAGATTCCTGGAGTTGTGCTTGTTCAACTTTCCTTGTCAGGATTCAGGTCTTTTTACGGCTTGTTTCCAGGGTCCTAATTTGAGATCTAGTATTCGAAAATTGTATCATTAGTTTTAGAGTCTAGAGCCATGATGATGGTCTGATTAGTAGTATGAATGACTTTTAGCTTTAAACTGCAAGGAAAAAAAGCAGAGGTTGGCCTGTGGATGGTCTGAACTAGGAACAATCAGGATAATTTGAAAGGGTAGTGAAATGCTTTGGCTATATGTAATCTATAGTAAAACCCTCTGTGAAAGTGTATTTCCAATTTTGAAATAAAATTTGAGAAAATCCCTCTATAGGTTTGTGTCGTGTTCCCATTCACACAACATATCTAAAAAATTTATTTTAACATATATTTTTTACCTTTTAGATGTGTATTTGGTGAAGGCCTTTGTGCAGATTACAGGCTACTCTGAGCAGTTTAAAAGTGGAAGAAGGGGGACAAACTGATAGACAGACTGAACATCCTCCCATTAACAGGCAATGCCTCAAAGTTTAACTCTCTGATAGGACAGTGTTCAAATCTAATTTACTACTAAGAATGAAGTCAACATAGGGGGGATGCTAGGTAGGATTTTTAACCAAGTATATTTTTGTTAAGTTTTGCTATGTGAATGGGAACATGTAACAAACATAAAATAGGTGTTATTCCAATTTGGCTGTAGAAGTGCAAATACACTTTTAGTCATGAGAAAAACTTTTTAGAGTTGGAATTTTTTTGACAAAAGGTTACTGTTTTAATCAATATTCACATTAAATGAAAGCTTTCTGCATTTGTAGCATTCTCTAATATCCAATCTCTGTAACAGTCCTATGCTCAGTTTTATAGATTCTCTGAAGGTAAGGTAGATTATCTGCAGAGGAAAATTGTTTTATATATTCCCTGCCAATAATGAGCCTGTGTATAAGATGCTGCCAAGTCAGATATTGAACAGCTGGGATGGATATTCTCTCTTGTAGCTGGCACAATGTGAATGTTACAGCAAAAATCAATATCTCTGAGATTGTCTATCACCGTGTATGCCCTTTTCTGTGGCATATTGGGCCCCCACCGCCAGGATGGAAAACTGGACAGCCTTATAATCCTGTGCACCTGGTTTAAGTTCATTGACATATTAGTAGTCATGTTTGTTTTCTTTAAAAGTAGCATTTCCTTCACTTATAAGATTATGCAGCAACCTTTTATGGTTCTCCCTTGTGCCATTCAAGTTTGAAAACTATTAATTGGAAATTAAATGTGATTTATGGCATCACCACAAGGTGACATTCATGTATTCATAACAGGCTGTAAAATGAAGTCACATAAATTTAAGATATATGAGAAAAACATGCATGCAACAACACTTAGTGGCAAATAAATAGTTGTGATTTTAATAACTACAAGTAAAGCAGTATTGATAGTAGTTCAATAGGTCATCAAGGTTAATTAGATAAGCGCCAATGTCATATGTTGAAAAGTCAGAACTGAATAAGAATGACAGATTAAACGTGTCAACATTGATGCAAGGCCACCACTGTGTTGGAAATAAGGCAGTATAAATGGAAATAAACAGTAAGGCTTCATAGGTGATAAATGGAACCTCTAGGGTTTTCTTAAGAAACCTGTGCTGAGCAGTCTGCCTGTCCTGCTGAAATACTTTTGTAAGGGTTTCATGCATGCAATTAAGGAAGCTTTTGTCCTTGACTTTATTCAGTGTGCTGTCAAAACAGGCTGTTCAGTTGAATATGTATTCTTCATATCTTCATAATGACGGTGTAACGGCAGGAAGGCAGTTCTGACATTTGCACATTGTGTATGTATGTTTTATACCGAACAAAAGAAACACTTTGTTTTGAAGAATTATAATAGATTCTCCACTGGGCATTATCAACCTGACTTAGAATGTAATCCCTGCCACAAGTAAAGCACCCAAAAGAAGCATTAGAACAACTGTAATTTTCAGTGTATAAATGAGCCATAAAATGTCCTAAGAATTGGGTGGACCTAACTATTTTGGCTGTCGGGAACATCTCTGACCTTTTCATTTTCTCTTTAACAATAATTACAATAGGCATTGTCAGTCTTGCTGGCTCCTGGTATTAACCGCCCATATCTGCTGTCCTCTTATAGCTTTACTGGGAATATATCAAAATATTTTAGAAATATGATTTTCCCTTCTCTTTTAGCTGAGATAGGATTCAGCTGCATTTTGTTAATAGAAACAGCTGCAGTTATTGCAGAAATTACAGGTCACTGACCAGGATCAAGGGAGTAGCTACAGATCATGGAGCTCCATAGCAAAATTTTGATGGGGCCCCCTACTGTTATTGATCTTAATATACATGTCAAAATCAAGAACAAGTAACAGGAGAGCTGTGAGCAAAATCAGTACATTACTAGGAACCAGTGCAGTGGACAGAAGTTGTCAGGGTAGGGAATGC
>NW_017306690.1:919295-919558 GCF_000935625.1 Nanorana parkeri | reverse complement strand
GCATTCATGCAAATAATTAAATTCTAACAATAACTTTACAGGTAACCATTCTGTATTATCAGTATTATCAATAGCTCACCAGTCTTTTTTGGCATCTCAGATGTCACAGCCTCATTGCAAATTCTAAGCCCCTTCACCACGATACATAACTGTTAGCACTGCTCTGCAGACAATTACTCTATAACCCTAATGCAAACTTCTTTAAAATGTATTTTTTTTTTTTAGAACTGCAAACAGCTGTACGTTTTTAGCTGAGGAGACAT
>NW_017306690.1:884206-919201 GCF_000935625.1 Nanorana parkeri | reverse complement strand
GTAACCATTCTGTATTATCAGTATTATCAATAGCTCACCAGTCTTTTTTGGCATCTCAGATGTCACAGCCTCATTGCAAATTCTAAGCCCCTTCACCACGATACATAACTGTTAGCACTGCTCTGCAGACAATTACTCTATAACCCTAATGCAAACTTCTTTAAAATGTTTTTTTTTTTTTTAGAACTGCAAACAGCTGTACGTTTTTAGTTTAGGAGACATTCTGGAGTTTTTACAGTCTGAGGAAGGCATACAGGGTTAATTTCAGTGCTAGCCAGAATGACGGAAGCTTTTGCGGGCAAAAACCCTATACTACTAACAGGGGCGTAACTAGAAATCACAGGGCCCCATAGCAAAATTTTGTATGGGGCCCTGTGATTTATAGTTATACCCCTTGCAGAGCCCACTTGAGATCCCACACAGCCAACCTGAGGGTGACCCTGCAGAGCCCACCATAGACTCTCTATAGTGGCCTCTGCAGGGTCACCCTCAGGTGGGCTGGTCGCACTCCTTACCTGTCCGCCTCCTCTTCCTCCACGCTCGCTGATGGGCCCTGCCTCCTCCTCCTTCGCCGGGCCCGCTTTTCTTGTTCTACCATGCAGACTTAACACTAGAAATCACTTGATTCTTCTATCCATGCAAAACAGCTCCATGGGGCCTACTGCAGCAGATGGACCAGCAGAAACCCATACAGTCCCTGGGTGGCTCATATGGTTCACCTGTTTCAGATTCCAGAACAGTGGTGGACTCCTCAATGCACTGTCAGACACCCCAAGGGTCACAAAGAGAAGCCAGTACATCTGTATTTCAGCCTCTACAATTATTAAGGATACATATTTCTTTCACGACACTCATGACATCACACTCATCCCAGCACACCCAGTAACAGAATGTCCAGTCAGGAGCATGCTTTTCTGTACTAAAAAATACAAAAAGCTTTGCAGGGCCCACATGAATGTTACCTATATAATCAAACCCTGCAGTGAGGCACAAGGCCTAAGTGATCCAGATATGAGTCCTTAGTCATAAGCTGCACCTTATGAACTAATAATGTCCAAATATTGGAATTATCCTAAGGCTGAGGAACACTGAGGGGAAGGCACGTGTATTTCTCACCCGTACAGATTATCCCATTTCATGGCTCTGCTCTTCCCATGCGATCACATCTTTGCAGCTCCACTCCTAGTAATTATATCAGCAAGTGCATAGGAAGGCCAGCCTAGACTGGCTGGGAACAGGGTAGATTCCCACCCTAAAAGGGACATCAACCCCCTTTTATATTTCCCCACCCCCTTTGTACTGCACGCCCTCGTGCCTTGCTTGTTCTCAGACCCAGATTACTGTGCAACATGGTACAAAAAATATGTACATTGCAGTCATGTAGACTGTCAAGGGACACCAACCCCTTTTATAAGCTGAATCCAGTCTCTGTTCAGCCAACAATTTTCCATTCAAGTTCTTTGACAGGACCATCTATAGATTGAATTCAAGTAGGAAACGGCCACATTTTAATCTGTGTATGGCCAATTTAAAGTAAATAACTTCCTCCAAAAAAGCTGAATGTTCTTGCTAAATCAGAGAAATCGTCTGGCATTTATGTGTAATTTGTGAATGTGAACATTTTGCTTGTGGGAAACATTTCTGATGCAATTATTCACAAGCTTTTCTTCAAGTAAACTATGCTCTCTGTAATTTTCATACACATATTTAAGAGTTGGGGTTATATATATATATAAAGTGGTAAATGTGACATTCGTCACACAGCCGCTGCTCATTCCCCACAAACTCACCTGAAAATGCTCTGAATGTAAATGCCAGGGAACCTGCAGTAAATGAAGGTACATCCGGCTTGGAGAATGTGAATACATTAATTGGAGTTTTTAAATAAGTAATTTAGAATCCAACTCCAGCCAAATCTTCTTTCTGGGAAAGAGTGAGAACATCCATCAACTCTTTACTGCAAGGTGTATCCCCATCTTAGAAATTTCTCTTAACTGCCTGTCTATTCTTTAGAACAGGAAGTGAGGAGAAATCTACCCAACAGGGACACAGGCAGCAATAAAAACATTTTTCTAGTGCATCGAGATTTCTCCTAACTCTATCAGAACAGGAAGTGAGGGGAAATCCACCAAACAGGAACACAGGCAGCAACATTTTTTTTAAATTTAGGCAAGGAATGTTTTTAACCTCATTCTTCTTGTCCAGGTGCCACGTGTCAGCATGAGAAGAGAAGAAAACAAAATCTCCTCTAAAGAATCTCATGCACCATTTAAAGACACTTTGTCACTGGGAAAAGGGGGGAGGTGCTGCTACAGGGAAGGGTTGCAGGTATCTAGAGGTATTCCTGTAGCAGCCTCATAAAGCTTCCTGTAATGATAAAACGTCAGACCATTCTGACAGGGAAAGGCTTGCCCACCCCTTCCTGCCTCCTGCTTATTATTTTTGACTAGTGAGGTTGCCCATCATAGTGATGGGCAAATAGGAATGTGTGCGTGGGCCTTAAGTGCAAGTGCTGGAGCATTGCTTGTCAGAACAACCCCCAATTCTGCCATGACAGAAATGTTTAGAGGATGCTGTAAATATGTGCAGGAACCGCTTTAGGTGGCTTGTTTTCTACAGCAGCTCTCCCTCCTTCCACCCCCCCCAGAGAATCTGAAAGAAAAACCTCCTTAATGGGGACACAGCATTTAAAGCCTGACAAGTGCAATGTGTTCCTCACTCTATCCAAAGCCAATATCCATTCTGGGTGTAAAATGCATCCCATGGGTGTAAAACACATACTTGGGTGGTGGCATTGATGGATACTAACATTCCAGCATGTGAAGCATGGTAGAACATAAATGCTACAGCCATAGCCATAGCCATTCCCATGCAAGCAAGACAAAATGAAACTGGACATTTATCAAAGTTGGTAGAGTGTGGACATTGATTACAGTCTAAAGCTAGCCATATACTAGTAGATGTTTATTCGAACTTTCATGCAAAACATCTTGTCAGGACCTTTGATAATGCCATCAGAGACTTGACTAATGTCATTCAAAATTTAGTTTAATTTTAACATTTGATTTTGGAATAAGTGGAGTTTCCTGACAGTTAACCACATTCATTGTTAAAATTTAGTTTGATCAAGAAAAAATGTCCATCCCGCTTCTTTTTTTTTATCATCAGTAGGGTGGAAAATGATCGCCTATTTGACCGGATTAACTTTTAGAGAATTGAACAAACCTTATAAACACACATGTTCTTTAGTGAAATACTACTGGTTTATGGCCAGCCTAAAGTGTATTTCCATTTTGGAGCCAAATTGGGATAACACCTATTTTATATTTGCTACATGTTCCCATTTAAATTGCATATCTTAACAAAATGTGTCTTACATTTTTTAGTGCTTTATACTTGCTTAAAAATCCTACCTAGCCCGCCCCCCTATTTAATGTTAAGAACAGGGCTGTACGAAGTTATGTTTAATTAACCCTGCCTGTACTGTGCTGGCACATTTCATTATCATTTGTAAATAAGATCTGCACAATGTCTGTGCTCACAAAGGGTTAAAGATAAGAAGCATTGTATGTTCATGAGAGGAAGCTCAGTCCGACCATCTAGTTTTAGTAGCCTGTAATATGCACAAAGGCCTCCAGCAAAGAAATATCTAAAAGGTAAAACGTTTATTTTTTAAAATAATTTTTTGGTATGCTGTGTGAATGTGAACACGTATCAAAATCTAGTGGGGTTTTCTCATATTTGACTGCAAACATGGAACTACACTTTAAACATACTGCTTTCATGTCGCTTACATTCATCTCAGGCATCCCACAAGTTTATGTGCTGTTTGTTCTAAACTGATAAAAGGTGAAACTGGCTGCGAAGGATCGCTTCACTGCAAACATTAACACTGTTATGTGTTCTACCCTATTAAATAAGCTTGCTTTAGTATAAGGACCTGATTTACTAATATTGCTGCTTGCTGGGCTGTCATTCTCGGGTAATGCCGCAGGCTAACTTACTTACATAAGCTATACGTGAACATAAAGTTAGCATTTTCATTCCAGAAGGGGACTCTGCATAAGCAAATGCACTTAAATCTAACACACATTCCCATGGGCAGCATAGCTGTGCTGTCCAATGTAAAACATATGGCTCGCAGAAGAAGGCAAGCAGGTGTTTTAAAATTGGATATAAATATTTTACAAGGTCTTACTAAAATGTTAATTTTTGAAAATTGTTTCTAATTATAGAAAGATTTAGTTTTAGAATGATGCCTGAACAATGCCATAATCATTAAATACATTATATTTCTGCTTAGTACAGGTAAGTCGCCAGGATCGCTTCTGTTGTAAAGCCGACTCTACAAGTCGGCTCTACAAGTTTAAACAGAGTCCCGGCGGCAAAAGTCGCCGGGAGTCTGTTTAAACAGCCCCGATGCTGTTTACGAAGAGGTTAAAAAATAAGATAACAAAAACCAGCTTTTGCTGCAATATTTACCTTCAAATTAGAAATTTCCCCCACAGTACTTTTTTCTGCCACTAGATGTGATCAGCCTACCAGCCAGCATCATTCATCCCATTCCTCTGATCCTGGATCATCTTGGACCTGCCCCACCATGTGACTGGACAGTGAAAGGTGAAGAAGCACAGTGATTAGATCTTCTCTCGGTCACTCTGCTTTCTCCTCCTATCACCATGCTTCTTGTCAGCACATAGACGTATTGGCCTTTTGTGCTGCCCATTCATCTCACACCTTCTTGGTGTCATTTAAACAACTGGAGATGTCTGTTCAGGTACCATCGATCCGGCATCTATACAGCTGTCGGATCGTTTGTATGGTGCTGTGTCCCCATGCCAGCTCCGCTGTCCCCCGTGCGGGGCCTGGGACCGTCACGGAAGTTCTCCCCGAAACGATCTTCCAGCCGCTGGAAGATCATTGCGGGGATCTCTCCTCCGATCTCTGGACCCGGAAGTGACGTGTATTACATCAGTTACGGTGTCACTGTTTACATTCTCCGTCACAGATCTCTGCTTCCTCAGCTTCTTTGGGGTCCCTAGGTGACAATAGGGGTCTGAAAGACCCCTGATGTCTTCATAAAGAGGATAGCCCCCTATCCCCCTATGCGATAGCAATAAGGTTAGTGTATATAAAAGAAAAATGTGTTTAAAAATTTAAGAAATATATAAAAAAATGAAAAAAGCAAAAAAATGTTTTAAAGTCCCCTACTCCCCACATACATACGCAAACGCGCGTCGGTGTCCCTACGTGCAAAAATGAAAATTGCACTGCACATGTTATGCCGCGAACGTCGGAGGGAGAACAATAATTCTAGAGCCATAAATCTATGTTAGCACTAAAATGATGAGCGGTAAAAGCTTTTAAAATGTCCCCTATGGGAAATTTTGGGGATTGAAGTTTTTTGCAGCTTGACGGGCGAACACAATATTAAGGCTTGACATGTTTGGCATCTATTTACCTGGCATGATGCCATCTTTTATATTTTACCAAAACATTGGATATTATATTCTGTTTCTGTGCACTAAATTTCACTTTAGTGTATTTTATCCTAAAAATACTGGTTTGATAGACATTTGTGCAAATACCGTGCTACATAAAAAAATTGCAACTAGCATCTTTTTATTCTACAGGACCTCTGCTTTAAGAAAATATATCATTGTTTGGGGGTTTGAAGCTGTTTTCGAGCCAAAAATTCAGATTATATCATGTGTGTGCAAATAGTAAGAAATTGCTCCAGACAGCAAGTGGATAAACGTGTAATTTTTTTTTTTTGTTCAATAGGTTTTTATTGGCATATAAAAGTAGAAAAGCAAAACTTGTACATCAGTTACAGGTGGTATTATACATTTTACAGGCTTTGAGTATTGGCAACACTTAATGTCTAATACAGAGGCACCTCGTATTGGCTATAGCCATTGCAACCTGCGTAGAGCTCTTTGCGGTCGAATGCCGATGACCACCATCTGATGGATGTATGAGCCAGTCGATCCGAGCCGACTGGCCTTTACCAAGTTTTTGGAGAAGTGATAGAAGAAGAGTATGGAAAGGAAGGCGAGAGATAGTAGGAGGGTGGGCTGCTTTACAGTCCTAGGAAGGAGGGGAACAATTGTAAGGTCACATGTAGGGGGAAGGGAGGTAAGGTGGGAGAGTAGGGATGAGGTGAAGGGAAGTGGAGGACAGTGACGCCTAGGCACAGTGCGTGGCATGGAGCATGCAATAGCGGAGATTGGGATTCCAGGTCATGAGTCAAACAAGGTCCTATCAAAATCTGATGGGAAAAAATTGGCAACCCATGGTTCCCATACCCTATTGAACTTAGGTAGGCTATCGAGTAGTTTTGCAGTCAGCTTCTCGTTGATCATAGTCCAGTGGATCCTATTTTTTACTGCTGCAATACTCAGGGTGTTTGAGAGCCAGGCATGGGCTATAACCTGTTTTGCCGCCGTGAGGATATGGGTGAGGAGTCGGAATTCGTTTTTAGATATGTCAGGTGGTCTGACATTCAGCAAAGCTTCTGCTGGGGTCAGGTGTACATTTCGCCCGGTAAGGGTACCAAGTATCGTGTTCACCTGTAACCAGAGCCTTTGGGCTATTGGGCAGTTCCACCATATATGGAGATAGTCCCCCCTTGCTAAGCAACCTCGGAAGCAGTTTGGTGAGCTACCTGGGGTGACATGGGCCAGACGACTGGGCACCATATACCATCTATAAAGGACGATAAACGTGTAATTTTTAGTATATCATGTTAAAATGGTATCTATCTTATTGTGTATGAGGGTTTTCCCAGCATATTTAAATGCTGGTAACTCTGATGTTACTTTGCGATAAGAGCTCAATAGCTCTAATAAATCTGTGTCCTTGGACAGGAAGTGATGGGAAATACAGGTAAAAACACATTTTAGTACAGTGAGGATTAGAAAGGTACTCCCCATTTCTTGGGCATCACAGGGACAGGAAGTGAGGGGGAAAAATTCCCTAAATGGAGTCACTGACAGAATTAAAAGAAAAAAAAATGAAATGTTAAGTCTATTGTGAACAGTAGAGTCTCCGCAATCTCTTACGATGTAAAACACCACACACATACATGAAGAAGCACTGCTCACACTTGCTGCCTGCATGAGCTCATTTTTAGTAAATCAGGAGCTGGAAATACTGGGGCCCCTTTAATAATCAGTCCTAATCTCTTCTGTCAGTGGAAAGTGTTAATGAGTAATGAGAGTAGCACTTACATTCATTACTGCAATTATGACATCACCTAGAGAAACATGTAGGCTGCTACTGCTTACCTCTTTCTAAACATGCCAATTGTCTGACTACTTCTGGAGTCAATGACCTTGAAAAAGCATGCAGCAGGTGAAGTGAGAGCAACGTCAGAACTCCTGTTGTGCATGGCTATTCATGGTCAGTGGTAAAAAAACAAAAACTATTGAAGCCACTGGATCATCATGACAGGCAGGTAATTAGCAGCAGAGGTCAGCAATGCCAACCTTCATGTTCCCCCATTATTATTGCCTTTTAAAACAGATATCTAGATTATGTGGAAGCACTTCAAATGTTTTTGCAGATTTATCAGAGTACCAGAAGTAGGCATCAGATCTGGCTGATTTATTCAGGAAAGTGCTTCATGCAGTCATGCAGAATGAGTAGGATATGATCCCCAAATCAAGTGCTTGGCTTCCTGGCCTCCTGCTCTTTGATATATATACTGACACATTAAAATGCCTGAGTACATCAGCAGATTTTCATCTACAAAAGCAATTCTCTCTTCCTTAGTGTAGGCACTCATCACCTGATTATGTGTTGATCCAGTGGGGTTGCTCTACTAAAGGCAAATAGACTGTTCACTTTCTAAGGAAATTTGCACAGTGTAGGGGAATTTCACCTTAGCTTGGTGAATGTGGTGACATTTCACTTTGCAAAAAATACCCACTCACAGGCAAGGAAAATTAAAAAAAAAAACTGTATTTTTTCTTGCACATGATTGTATGATGGAAGTTAGCAGAGCTTCACCTCATTCACTAAGCTAAGGAGAAACTTTCCCTGCAAAGGACAAATTCCCTTGCAAAGTGAGCAGTCCATTTACCTTTAATAAATTAACCCAAATGAACCTATGTTATGAGCATCTGAGAATGAGGCTGTGCAGGGCTACAACAGGGAGCTACAACAAGCACTTCTGATCAACAGAAGCACTTCTTATTGTACATAGACATTTTCCCACTTTTTGCATTGATACCATAGAAGGAGGTGACAACCATGTGTACACTGCTTTTGTGTGCCAGCTTGCAAGTTAGAGGATAGGTTGCTGTGTAGAAGCCCATTGTCCTAAAGAATACTGCTGCTGTCTATGGCTATTCCTAAAGCTCAACTCCAGTCCCCTCCACCCCCATTTCTGCACCCCTACATACAAGAAAGTTTACAAAATGTTAAAGCAAAACTGTCCCCTCCTCTGCAGATTGGAATGTTCTTCAGCATCCTCACATCTATGCACAGTGTATAAACGTCTATGCACAGTGTATAAACGTGATGATTTGCTAAACCTTAGACCGCTGCAGAGCAGGGGGAGAGACATCCCAGGAACCGGTTTAAAAAGCCAGCTGGGAGCTTTTAGTGAGTAATTCTTTTTTTTTTTTTTAACCTAGACACAAATAAGTAGTTAACCCTTGCAGTACAGGAGTAGCAAGGGTTAATAAAAAAAATTCCTGGTGTTCCTTAAGGATATATATATATATAATTCCGGATGTGTTCCATGAGGTCACGTCAAGCACCGTCCATTTTTCCATCTTCAGTTTTGGGCGGGCTACATTGCTGCATAGAATGGCAATCCTGTGTTACAACATTATGTGTGAGCACTGTTCTGTGTAGCATTACACAGTGAGCCCAGGTTGCATGATGACGCTATGCCCAGGGTGGAAGTGGTTGGGTGAGCCTGCGTCATGAGGGTAGTACGGAAGCATGGAGTAGCATGGACTCACATAAACAATTTTTTGTTTACAATTCAATTTAAAAAAGTTAAAGCTTGAGTTGGTCTTTAACCTCTTGCCGTCCGCCCTTTGTGAAAAAACAGATGGAGGGCGGACTCACATTGCAGAAAAAACCCGCCCATTCTTTACAGCCGACTTTTTGGCATACATACGATCGGCGGCTCTATAGCCTACCGATCGTATGTATGTGCTGGCTGGCTGCGTGCCCCCCCTCCCACTCCTCGAGTGCCGCCATGAGTGTCGCCCCCTCCTGATCCCTCACCTTCAATCCCGGGATCCGCTAGCCCATCTGCGGCCTGGGACCGGCTCATGAGGGCGTCAGGAGGTAAGATGGGAGGGAGATCAGCATCTTCCTCCTTGCTGATCTCCCTCCGTACTGTGAATGCAGAAGTAATGTGTAATACATCACTTCCGCATTCACCTGCTATAGCCAGAGAGAAGAAGCTGATGAACCAGATCCCTGCTTCATCAGCTTCTTTTGGGGCCCCCAGGTAACATTAGGGGTCTTAAAGACCCCTAATGTCTCCATAAAGAGGACCTGTCAGTGTGCCTTTGCTATTATATAGGGGGATTGTTATCCCCCCATGTGATAGCAAGAACAATAAGTGTAAAAAAAAATGTAAAAAGTAAAAAAAAATAAAAGTCACATATAAAAAAAAAGTAAAAAACCCCCCCAAAATGTTTAGGTCCCCAACCCCCACGTTTACGCACATATAAACGTAAATACGCGTTTGATGCGCCATTGTGCGAAAATGACAATTGCGCTACACATGTTACATATCGCCACGAGCGTCGGAGTGAGAGCAATCATTTTAGGGCCATCAATCACTGATAACACTATGATGAGCGGTAAAAGCTTTTAAAGCGTCTCCTATGGCCAATGTTGGGTATTGTAGTTTTACATGTTTGGTGTCTATTTACCCGACATGACCCCGTCTTTTATATTTTACCAAAAAATTGGGTAATAATAAATGTTTTATCATTTAATTTAAGGAAAACAGTTTTTTTTTCTGTAATTGTTCTGTAATATATTAAAAAATAAAACCCGTAGTGGTGATTATATACCACCAAAAGAAAGCTCTATCTGTCCCCAAAAAATGGTATAAAATTAATTTCAGTACAGCGTTGCATGACAGAATATATGTCAGTCAAAGTACCGCAGCGCTGAATACTGAAAAATGGCCTAGACAGGAAGGGTGTTTAACACCCCTGACTTCAAGTGGTTAAAATGTATGAGCTTAGGGAGGTGAAGCCCCTTCCAAATTATAACACAGACTTCAGAAGAGCAGATGAAGGAAATTAGGGATTTCTATGTAATATGTAAATCATATATGTATGAAAAGATCTACATAAAATAACCCATTGCCAATGTTATGTTGATGATAGTGCAGTATGACATGAAAAGCTATAAAAAAGAGGTGTAAAAAGGAAATCAGACTGAGAAAAAGAACTAGAAACTGTCTAGATGTGGTGTAAAAACAAGTGGAATATTTTTTATCTTGGCTGAAATAACATGAGTGGAGAATGCCTAGAGATTTAAAAAAAAAAAAAAAAGACAAAACTGTTTGGAATCAATATCACCCATAAAAAAAATGTTGAGTTCCAATTTTAACCCGATCTGTGTAATACTTTTCTTGGCTTTTCTAAATAATACATGAAACTGCAAAACATTTGTTTCATATTTTTTTTCCCCATAGCTGTGAATTCTGCATACAACTAATTCCATTTCTGTTTAGCAATTTCACAAAGGCAGCTCATTAAATGAGATCTTTCTAAACAGGGAGACTGTTTGGTGCAACAGTCCCGGGCCTATCAATTAATTATAAGTATGCCAGCAATGTTATCTACTTAATAAAAGGACGTGCATCACTGCTTTACTAAACTCTGCCACAATATTTCAATCATTCGGAATCTACCCATGAAAAATACACTCTTGAATTACTAATTCCACACAATCATATTTTTTTCTGTACTGTTATCACTTTGTTGATGGGGAATAAAGTTTAGTCAGTATATAGTGTGGTGAATTGTTTAAGAAATAGAGTACACTGCAATTCATCTAATCTTCTTTCGTTTTGGCCCTTCTGAATACTCTACCTTTTTCTCCACTGTACATTTATTTCCCTGTAGTGCTAGCATTCTTTTACCAAGAGCAATTACTTGTGTGTAAGAAGCCTTATGATTGATGACTGGAGTAGCTCCATTCCTAGGACTGGCTGTTACTAATCCCATCTAGATTTTAAACTAATTGAAATAAAAAGTACATTGCTTAACATTCCTCTTCAAACTCCAGAGGGTCAGAAAACACACAAGAAAACAATACACACTGGGGCCCTTAAGAATGAATATTATATTGCTACATTCTCTCAACATACTGTACACTCAAGAGCAATTCCCTTCTTTCCTTTAACAGATGGAATTTCATTGCATGATAGGTCTCTGAAGTCTTTTTTATAATACTAAAAAACTAAAAAGGAAATTGAATGGAATTTGTATTGTCACTGCCAAATCTTTCCAGGCAAGAAGTCCAAAGAGAGATGGATACCCTGGTAGAAAAAGCAGCCCAGAGATTGGGCCATTTAGCTAGAAGCTGTTTTTGCCCTAAACTATACCAAATCCCAGTAACAAGATCACATGTTAATCACTAGGGACTGAGAGAGACACATGGATATGATAAGAACACGTGAAAACACCGTACTGTGTGCAGAAATAGATGAATAGTGACGTTTTAGGGTTTTAGAGAGCTGGAATATGCTGATCATAAGCATCATGTAAGATTGACAACTCTTAGAGGTGCATGTTTATAGCTTACAGATGTGCAGACATGCGAAAACCTGCTCTGTAGAGGAGAATTAGAATACAAATGATACACCTGAAAAGTTTTTGTGACTTGTATTCGTGGAACCCCTTTAATAGAGGTCTTTTTAGAGGCCCTTAGCCCTGTGAACATTCATTTCGGGCAAATAATGCAAAAAAGGAATGTTCTTAATTTCTTTTTCTCAGAACGAATGTAGTGTTGTAGTAATACATAATAGCCACTAGATGGAGTTTCCCAGTTTGTATGTAGTTTGTTGTTGTAATATTACATTATGGCCACTAGATGGAGCGGAGTAGCATAGAAAATAATATTTTTTTCATATGCTCCTCATCTCCATGTAGTGGCCATAATGTATTATTACAACAGCACACTACATTTGAACTGGGCAATTCCATCTAGAGGTCATAATGTATTATTACAAAACTACATTCGTTTTGCCATTATTTACCCAACATTAACATTTACAGATATTCGCAGGGTGAAGGGCGCTGCGGATTGTTCATGAATAGACCCCTTAGATTTATGATGTATAGGTATTAGAAAATTGCAAATAAGGCATTTATAATAGTTCTTTGGGCCTTCTCAGTAACAAAGAGCTAAATACACACAAATGCAACCAGGCAGAATACACTTGTGCTGGTGTGAGTTCAGAAAAGTCAATTCAGAATGTTTCCTATGGGGTGCTGCATTTTACATTTAGTACTTTGTTTCTTGTGGTATTTGGAATAATCCAGAGTGTATTAAAAGCTACAGAAACTGTGTAACACATTACTGTGTGGATACCTGCCAGGCAAAGTAACACTTCTGCTAAACAGCTTGCCCCATGGGTATGGGTGAACATATGACTCTCCCTTTCCTCCCACAATACAGTTCTATGTGCTTGAGCAGCCAATCCCCAGGCCCCAGAGATGTTAATTTGGGGAGGGAGGGAGGGTCCCTAAAGAAGAACCCCAGGATTTTCAAAAGTTAACCCTTGCAATGGGGCTGCCTTCAGACTGCAAGGGGTACCTCCTTGTTTTGGTCTAGGGAACAGAATAAAGAAGATTCACTAACCAAACCCTCTGTTCTGCATCAGTGACTGCTCAGCTACTCCCCCTCTTCTCCGGCTGCGGTATATCCCTCAGCGTCTTCATGTCTAATAGACATGACGACGCCACTGGTCCTTAGACTGCCGGAGCCCCGGGGAGAAGAGGCTGTGGGGACTGGTCTAGCAGCCAGGTTGGATCAATAATCAAGTAAGTATATTTTCTTTATGTGTGACCCTAGACCAAAATGAGCAGTTAACTGTTGCAGTGCAGGGTGAGCCAAAATCCTGGAGTTCCTCTTTAACCCTTTGTAAGCTATGATTCAGAACATTAAAGTGTGTATGTAGATCTATTTAGCAAACTTGTTACATTGACCTAAATAGGTATAATACGTTCCAACCTTACACAGTAGCAGAGGACAATTGGCTACTTCCCATTACAATATGATTCCTGTATCCATCCATAAAATATTGTTTTTGAAAGCACATATCAGCAATCACTATTAGTTTGAATGTCCCTGGTACAATACAGAAGAGTGAAAGAAATCATTTAGCTGTTACATTCTTTTCTAGATGTTATTGTACAATAAGTCAAGACTGAAAAGTGGTGACATTTCCAGGAACTGCCTCTGGAAATCAGGGACATTTGACAACTATGTGTGCAATAAACTATAACTCTGTGTGGCCATTCATCTCTAGCAAATTGTTTTGTATTCACTAAAAAAAACCCTATACAGTATACGACCTTCTTAATCTGAAGGCCATATATCCAGCATTTGTAAAAACTGCAAACCCATTCAGTCAAAAAACTAATATCGATGTTCAGTCAAAGTAACTGATTACTTTTTAAATGATAACAGCTCTTTTAGGAGAAACATCATTTTTTCAATGTAGTGATCTTCCACCGTGAACATAGTATAGTACCCTTATTGTTTTACATTGTGACATTAGCAATTTTTGCAGTGGGATTTATTGTTGCTTTTGGCCGATTAAGTTGTCACCAGGATTAAAGTTCCAAGTTGTGTGGCTGGCCTTACATTTGATTTGCTTTTGCACGTAATGTGATAGGTTACATTACTAGATGTCAGGTCTCCCAGCAATTTATGTACACATGCTTGTTCCAGGTCAGTGACCCACCAAGAAGTCAAAAAGGGATAAGGATGGCATGTTTGTTTCATGCATTTTAAACAGGGCAAACAAGTCTACAATTACCGTGTCAGTATTTATTTCCCATGCAAGTAGGCTTTATATTAACTGTAGAAGGTAAAGTTTAACATATTTGGTTCAGAATCCATGACAGGTATAGTGCAGGAAGTTCTCAAAGTGAACGTAACATGACAAGAAAACCTCAACAGTGAGCAATTAGAGTGTGTGTGAGAGTAGTGCCACAAAAATACCAGAAGAAGCTTTACCTAAGAGTTTGCTTTATTGTTGAGAATATAACCCAAACCAACATGTTTTAGGGGTCTGCAGGTACCCCTTCATCAGGGCTTACTACATTTCAGCTGGTAAATTTAGGGTTATAATGCTGTACAGGGCTCTGCCAATGAGACCAATTTGTACTGTGAGTGAACAGCAGATCTGATTATAGATACATAGGATTGGAGAAAGTGGAGCTAGAAGTAATGGTTAGCCTTACTTATTGGTTTTACAAGAACTGTTTGTATTGCTCCATGGCATCCAAACTTTAGCTAGTTGTGAACACTGGACATACTACACACCCAGAAAAACCTAATTGAAGTACACGGTACACAGGGCGTGTGTAGTACATCCTGTCCATCTGCTCTGCTGCTCCCCCCCCCCCTCACACCCGTCTAATTCCCCATTCACACCTAGGCAATTTGTCGCTTAAAGCTAAGCACAACAAACAGGAATCCCATTCGCTTGCCTTGATCGTGACAAAATGCTCAGGGCAAGGAATCCTATTAATTTCTATGTCCCTTGCAATCAGAAATATACCTGCCACTGGAAAAAGTCCATGAGCTACTTTTTGGCAGATCAGTCCCATAGACTTCAATGGGAAACTTTGTGCGACAAAACACACAACAAAATGCTAAGTTGTGAACAGGGGCCATAGAAATGAATGTTTTTTTTGAGCATTTTCTTATCCGTAGACAAAACACCTAGGTGTTAATAGAGCCTAAATGAGAGTTGGGGGTTGCTCTGTAAATACAGTAGCTGTAATAGCTGATGCTGTTAAATACTGACCATCTGACACAATGCTTATTATATTGTTACCTTTTGTAAAGACAAAAACACAAAAGAAGAGCTCTGAAAAAGAGGGATTTCCCCTGAAACGTGTCAGCCCTGCAGCTTTTTCCTGTGTGTTTACATATACATCGCTCTTTTCCACTTTGTACACGTGAGTAGTTTTATCACTTCTCAATTTTGGATTGTAAATAAATGTTATTACACGAAGAGGAGGTGCTATCTTCAGTGTTTTTGTCTTTGCATTATTTATGAGGATTAGTGATGGGCCGAATAGGCCCGAGATTGGTTCAAATTCTAACTTTAGAACATCCAAAAAGTTTGAATTCGAACTCGAACTCAATGCAAGTCTAAGGGGGTAGAACTTTCAAAAACAATTGTCCCCTTCAAGAGGGCGTATATGCAAGTTATTGGCCATAAAAGGTGTATGGGGGTCCGGGTACTTCCCTGGGGGACAGGAATCAATGAAAAAAACTTTTAAAACATTCAGTTTTTAAAGCAACAGTGATTTTAACATCAATTAAAGGATAACAAAACAATAAAAAAAATCCTTTAAATATCTTGCCTGCGGGATCCCCTTAAACTGCCTGTAAAGTGATACATCTGTACAATGTATAGAACCTGCTGCAGCAAAAATTACATTTATAAAGAAAAAATGACAGTTAAAAAGAAAAAAAGCGTGCAGTTCCTCCTCCCAAACAATATCAGGCCCTTTAGGTCTGGTAGGAATGTTAGGAGGGACCCCATTAAAAAAAAAAAGAAAAAAAAAGCGTGGGGTTCCCCCCAAAAGTCATACCAGATCCTAAGGTCTGGTAGGAATTTTAGGAGGGACCCCATATAAAAAAAAGTGTGTATGGTTCCCCCTCAAAGTCATACCAGGCCCTTAAGATCTGGCAGGAATTTTAAGGAGGAACCCCACCCCCAAAAATGGTGGGAAAACATGTGGTCCACCCTTAAATTCCATACCAGACCCTTGATTCAAACACAGGCCTGGCAGGGCAGGGAGTGTAGGGGGAGGAGTGAACGACCCTCCCCTCCTTGCGATACCAGACTACATGCCCTTGGCACGGGGAGGGTGCTTTTCCCGAAGAACACACGAACTGGCGATACATCCCAATTAGCCTTGTGTACGGCAACCTCTCCTAAAGTTTCCTGCTTTGAAGACTGCTGATGAGAGTACAGCCTAGGTCCGCGGAGCGCTGGGAGTAAGACTTTTTTTCTGATTGTTACTTTTGTATCCACTCTGTTACATTTATCTGCAGATCAAAAGGATGGGACTCCATCTGTAAATTATGTCAGTTAAAGTAACTTGACAAGTAAGACATATTTAATACTTTATAGAGTTTTTAATATGTAAACTTTTGAGTTTTAATACATTTTGGTATGTAATTTATTCTGTGTCACAAAAGCACAAAAAAAATGTATTTTTTTCCATTTGTAAATACCCTTGCGATGCTTTGTACCAGAATCTTAATTTAAGTGTTATTTTGAATAGGACAAATGATAGGGTAACATTTATGTTTTTTGTCTACAGAAACATTATTTTTAAAACTAACACTGAATAAGTCAGAAAATGAAAGTGTGTTTTTTTAGTTTTGTTATTTTTTTTGTCTATACATTGCATTAAAAATAAAATCATTTGTACAAGACAATACTAATACTGTGACGATAAGGGAAGAGGTTTGAGTCTATTAATATTAAATATATCTAGTTTAAAGCAAATGCAGCGTTTAATTTAGTTCAGTTGGCAGGTCTCCAAAAAACAGAGATCTACTAATCTGCTAATCTGGCCTGTGATCTTTATAATTAATAGTCCTTATTAACAAGTGAGAATCCAGAATCATCCTTTTAACCCTTTTTATGGCTGCCCCTAATTAAAGGCAAATAAGTGGAATGGCAGAGCAACCATCCATTAGCAGTTGACAGGTTTATATAAACACAAGCAGGGCCTGGTAGAGTTAATGACCCACGTGACCCGGCATCCACCTAAAAGTCATAAAACTGAGTTACAATATCAACTCAATTTCATAACTTGGAATTGGAGAGGGATATTGTAAAATTAACTGCACAAATAGCTGGGTCTCAACAAGACAAGAACACCCATTCCAAAAATAGATAGTTTATGATGGGCAACGGCCCGACAGGTGACATTTACCCTCCTGCCACCCCATCATTCATATCACTGGCAAGTTTGGTTTCAATCTAAAGCTAACTTCATAACACTTTATAATTTAGGGGTTGTCAGACCGTATTGGATATGAATAATCAATTATCCTCTGAGTTATGAATTTAACCGTTTGGGAGGAGCAGAGGAGGACACCGTGAAGGCTTATACTTCCTTCTCCCCTTCCCCTAGGAGCCGACTACGTGACACCCCCTAGAGGGTTTACTAAAAGATGCTGTAAATGTAAGTAATGACAACGTTATTGCAGAATCAGTAGGTTCATAGCAGAAATGTAAAAAATTGCTTCGGTCCTCAGGGGGTGGACATTTCAGAGAGCTGAAGTGGTTAATTATCCAACTGTCATTTTCTTCCCATGAATAAAATATGTTTCCCTGAGTTCCATCACAACATTTAAAGCTTAGGCAAAGATAATGTGATCTATAGCTACCTGGCGCATTGTGTATGTTTGACATCATTACAGACTGCAGAGTTTATTTCAATCAGAGAGACTTTGTCAGAGAGATAAGAGGATCAGCAGAGTGCAGACAGAGCCTGGATATATAGACGCAAATGTGGCTGCTCGCATGCACATATACAGTATATTAGAATCTATACATAGAAACCATGTTTAAGGGAAGAGATGGCAAGTGGTGACAGCACGGGACATCTTGCATCTCTGAGTTCAATTTCGCTGGCACAACTAAGCTCGCTGTCCCTATCCCACAGTATGGTTATGTAATTAATACGTTGACACTGATGGAAGAATGACTTTTAAACAAACTGAAACTTGTTATCTATCTTTTGCAGACAAAACCTGAAGTCCAAGTAGGGAAGGGGCATTTTAAGCGGACTGTTTTCCTAACTTCAATCACAGTTCACATTTAAAATGTTTCCAGATTTTTTGTAAAAAACACTCTTGGTTGGAGGGGTGTAATATTACATCACAGGTGGTGTATACTGCATAAAATATATTTTAGAAAAATTAAATTATTGGTTAGAAAAATTACCTGCAGGGTATTCACTCTTCAACTGGTTATAATGTAATTGATTTTTCTCATTAATATTATCAGAGCGACCTGTACACACAAAAAAGATAAGTAAGATATTACTGCAGTGAAAATTCTCAGTGCTAAGAACAGCAAACTGAAAATTAACAAATATATAATGTGTAAGCAGGCTAAATCCCCAGGTGCCGTCATACATTTTTGATACTGCATCACAAAATATCAATAATGCACAGTAGATTATACCTTCTAATTTTAAAGGAAAACTTATAGTCATGTGAAGAAGTAAGTATACTCCATAGAAACTGTTGACTTTTTAAAACACATTTGGACAGGAAAACATCAAATCTTTATTTAAAGGGTAATTCCATTTCTCACCAAATTTGAGAAAATGAAATTACCCCCACAAATCTGCCCCCTCCCTGCTGGTCATACCTCTGTATGAAGTGCCATTTCCCCTCCGCCGCAGCCAGTGTACCTTCCTACATCGTAACACAAAAATGCAGCCCTGCACTGAGCATTTTGAATTACACTCGCAAATGGCGAGCACTCATTGGACAGTTTGGTCACCTGACCATGGTGACAAATGAGTAGGGACACAGACAGGCCATCTCTGTATTCCCATGGGTCATTGACAGGCCTGCCAGAGGAGGCAGTTCTACAATAGTAGTAGGCAAAAGGCTACATTCACAAAGATACAACGCTGGGGTACTTACAGTATGTTGGCTATGTTACCGTAGTTTCCAGATATTTTTGGACATTTTTCAAAGATCCTAATTCTGATGTGTTATCTGTGTAAACTGAGCCTAAAGTGTTTTGTGACCACGTGTCTGAGGCACATCTGGAATAATATGTGTTTCTTTGCAGTCTTATACATAATGTATAGTACGTTAGGATACAACCGGGGAGATATTTATTGGCCAAAAGCAGAAAAATAGAAACAAAATAACTTTCTGTAAAAATGGTGAACTTTAGAGCTCTGAGACTTTAAATCACACATAGTACATTATAGCTCTGTTCTCCTAGCTCTCTTACTATCATGCTAGTCTTCTTCTTTAGTACCTTTTCTAGTAACCTACAGACCCTAAAACACTCTAACATCTAAGCTGTCTGCATTGAACAACAGATGCCACCTTCAGCCACTGAAAAGGCAGGAGTAGTGCAAAATATTACATAGTGGCATCTACAACAATCTAGCTAAAGCCTGCCATGGACAGGAGAAAAAAGAATAATAACAGATGTAGTAAATCACTTCAATGCAATGCATTATTGAGGATGATTACTGAAAAAAGAGGGGACTGTCAGTTGTTTATGCAGACAGTTTTTCAATAGTGGAATAAAACACACAAGATGGTTTATAACTGAATATAAAAAGCGTTTATCAAAGCCTGAGGCTCAGGAATATCAAGTGCGGCAGTTACAATAAAGTACAGATCTTGTACATTTGTAAGCAACAATACTTTCTCAGTATAAAGGATAATGGAGCAAAATCCTTAATGCTGATTAGCACAAGGCTGCAATTTTCCAGTAAACATGTCCTGCCATCTCACTATATTTGGCGACTCACAGCAGTTCCTCCCTATGTTCTTTTGCACCTTTTGAGATTGAGCAAGAAATGAAATGTCTGAGGTCGGGGAATTGATATGATTCAAATTCTACCACAATTGTTAAATCAATCTTCTCTTGAGCTCCGTGCACACTGCAATTACACTGCATTACACACTTTAAGCATGACAGTTGGAGTAGGGAGAAGAGGCATTCAAATCACTATTGTAATTTTGGAACAATGGAATGGAGAATCTCTGAAAGATAAATCACGGCAACTGGACTTGCTGTATTTTTCTTGAAGACATTTCGCTGGTCATCCGACTCGCTTTCTCAATTCAGATTTCTGAATTGAGAAAGCGAGTCGAATGACCAGTGAAACATCTTTAAGTGAAATACAGCAAGTCCAGTTACCTTGATTTGTCTTTTACAGATATACCATAACCTGGATGAAAGAGAACCTTCACAGACATTGGAATGGAGAGTTCAGATAAGTGCTGCATCATTTCAAGTTGGGTATTGCAGACCAAAAAAAAAACTCAATTAAACAATAAATGCATTAGCAATGTTGAAGTACATTTACCCTGCATGTTAAATTAACATTGCCCCTCAACACTGCTGAGTTGTAAAGATGATGGGGAGTAGAAAATAATAATGACAAGGACTCTGGGGAGCACTGGGATGCATTTAGTTCTGCATACAAGAAAACTCTGGTTAATATAGGATGCTGCAATGCTTATTTATGAAAGAGTTTATCTGATAATATAAATATTCCTGACTGGCTTGTGGACAGGGCCCAGAAACAGAGGGGAGGCTAGTATTACTAGCATGGAGGAACGTAACAGACATTACCCCAACATGAAATCAACACATGAACCAATAAAAATTCCTAAATCTCTATCTCGTACCAACCAACCAACCCATTCTGAGTTAACTCTTGAAAGTGGTCAATTAATTTGCTCATCCCTGTATTCAATTTTTTGTACTGTCTTTGTGAGCAGCTTTCATTGCGTTGCTTTTTGGGAATTGTTTTATTATCTGATTAGCTATCCCTATTCCTACCAACAAGTAGGCTGATGATACATTTACAATACAATATGCCCCCAGTAAATAATTGTACGTTTTTTGCTTGGCATCTGAAGACAGTCAGGACACAGGAAACAACCATGATGCATAAACTGTAATACCCCAAATCTAGCAAGAACTAACTATAATACCCTATTTTGTGCCACCTAGTATTCCTCACATAATGCCACTAACTAAAACAAAGGCAAGCCACATCAGTTTCCAAATATATTTGGCAAAAAGAGAAAGTAAGCCAAATCAGGCTGGAGGGGTTAGGGGTTACCATAGCCATCAATCAGCATTACAATGTGCTTAGTTAAGATAATATCCATTTTCCCACTATAATTACAATGTAAAATGAAAACTAATTAGCGTTATTGTCTTATTAATGCTTTATGGATATTAAAGCTGCAATTAAAACACATGATCTTTTTAGACATTTACATCTCAATATTTCTTTTTTAAAGTCAAGTGATCTTTTTAGACATTTAATTGTACTAAACATTTAAAGTGATCTAAATGACATGTTTTGCTCAAGGCATTTGTGCTTTGAGTAAAATACTCCCTAACCAGTTGGATTTTCTTTTATTGGTTAATTTCATGATGTACATCAGATCCTCCAGAATACCTGCTTGTACAGAAAATGTGCTGCAATAACATTAAACGTTACAGTATATTTGGGCTTTTAGCCTCTGAAATCTGAACAGCGGGCACATTTTGCTGTCATTGGACATAGGTATAAGCATGAATAATTTGGAAATTGAGCCAGCAAGCCCCAAAGGTAAACACTCTACAGTCTTAGAAGAACATTAATGCATATTATCCATGACATTTAAGGAGGTGAATATTTGTGGTTTAGAATATATGAGGTTTAACCACTTCTTATATGAGAATAAAATGATGAGCTAGTAGGGATACTGACATTTCACAAATCTATAAAAAAAAAAGCTTCCTGGAAATTTGATACAAAGTCTTGTTATACTAAAGGTGCACATCAGTTAAAATGGAAAATAAAACCTTATTATACTTATAGGGAGCATAGCCAATTTGTTCAATACTACTACTCCCTTTAGTGGGTCTGGGAACTCACTGCTGCCACTCACATACACCAAGCACTGTATACAAAAGTGTAAAACAAAAGGCTAGTTCTAAGAAGTTTTTCACAGCCATCAAACAGATTCAAACCTGCCTTAGAAGTTTGAATGTCATTTGTAAAGTAGGAAGCACATAAAAAGGAAGTTATACTGCAGAAGGTACACTGCTACTGTGCTCCTGTTCACACCATATAAATTGACGTGTGTTAATCTGCAAAGTTCAACGCAGGTTCAAAGCTAGGGTCCATAGACAATAATTATTTTCTATGTGCCCTGTTCACGTCCCAATGCTGCGTTGAAGTAGGTTGCGGCGTGTTACATGAAAATGAAGATATGCTGCATTTTTTTGCAATGCATTGCACTGTACCTCATGTCATTGCATCTTATCACACTGCACCTCAGCTCATGTCACTGCATCTCACTGCATTGCACCTCATCTCTCCTCGTGTGACTGTATATCACTGCACCTCATCTCACCGCATCTCACTGTACTGCACTGCACCTCATTTCACCACATATCACCGCACTGCCCTCATATCAGTGCATCTCACTGCACCTAACCTCACCTTACGTCACTGCACTGCACCTAATTTCACCCCCTTTTACAACATCTCACCGCACTGCACCTTACCTCATGTCATTGCATCTAATCAATCTGCACCTCATCTCACCGAAACTCACCACACTGCACCTCATCTCATGAAACCGTGCCTTGTGTTGTAAGGATGCAAGCAGGGCCATCCCTATAATAAAGCAGCCAGAGGTGGTTGCCATCAAGCTGGGGGTGGGGGTTGTCAGATGTGTTGTTGTGCTCTTAGCAACCTGTGTCCAACCAGTGATGTCAATGAGCTGGGTGGGATGCCAGACACTACGACCCCCTCCCATAACGTGCATCAGCAGCACACTCTCTATCTTTTCTTGCCCATCTTCAGGCGGCATCTCATTAGTCACGCTGGGTAGGGGGTGTAAGGTGTACTGTTGAGCTCTTAGCAAACTGAGATTCTCTGGACGGTGTCCAACCAGTGACGTCAGTGAGCTGTGTGGGATACCAGACACCGCCCCCCCCCCAAAAAAAACGTGCATTAGCAGCACCCCCTCCATCCCCCTTCCTTCCCCAGGCCTCAGGTGGCAAAAAGTCTAGGGACACCCCTGAATGCAAGGCACCAACCCCCACTTACCCATACAATGCACACCAGTCCGCATGCTTAAAATAGCCCACTTTTGTGTGCGGGCTAGTGTGAACAAGCCCTGAGATGGTCTGTAAAATCTTGCTGCCGTTGTTTACAGAGAACTCAGTTGAAGGTAAACTAAGTAAATAGTTTATGTTTAGCTCATTTAATGGGTTTAGCATTAGCTGTTCACTGTTCACTGATCACTTAAGCCTGTGCCTGAAAGTGCTTTTTAAAATTTCAGGCATACTGCCCATGTAGCCTGTGTAACCAGATGGCCTTTTTGGGTTACCATCAGAGTTGTAATATGCTTGTTTTCTTAAAACTGTCAATTTACAAACATAAATATCACAATATTTTGTACATGAAATAGCTGTTTAACTAATGAAGTCCTCTATGAACAAGTGGCAGCGATACTGGTGTAGAAAGGAGGGGTTTGGGCTTTTAGAGAATTGGGCTGACTTTTCAGTCAGCTACCGGCTTTATAGCAGGGACGGACTGCACCTAAATGGGGAGGGTGCAGCTCTGCTGGAAGAGAAGATGATAAAAAGATTAGAGGGCCTTTTAAACTAGATTCTGGGGGAAGGGATAGAATAATAATAAGCCAGGCAACAAAATGAGATTAGACTCGATAACCAATATAGTTGAGGGGGATTAGAAGAAATTCTGGTGACCTCATTAGAAAACATGAAATCTGTAGTACTAAAATTAAACGCACAAGATTTGGACGCACGCAGCAGTAACCAGACTGGGAGCAACAATAAAATTGTGAGTAAAAGTAAAAACTTGAAATGCATGTTCACAAATGCTTGATGCCTGGCAAACAAATTAGAAGAATTAGAATTCCTACTACAAAGCGAGGAATATGACATAGTGGGAATATCAGAAACCTGGCTAGATGGCTCGCATGACTGGGCAGCAACTATCAGGGGATATTTATTATTCAAAAGGGATAGGGAAGGAAGAAGAGGGGAAGGAGTATGTCTGTATGTCAAGAATGACCTGGCAGTGAATGTGCAGGATGATACAGCACAAGAAAGAGGGGATAATGCGGATTTACTATGGAAATGATTGGGAAAAAAGAGAAATTACTCTTACTGGGGGTATGCTACAGGCCTCTGAACATTGGGGAGGAGGAGGAGACTCAACTATTGTCACAGATAGAAGTAGCGGGAAGGCAAGGTCATAATAATGGGGGGATTATCCAGATATAGATTGGGCAACAGAAACAGTTAACTCAAGAAGGACCCGTCACTTCTTGAACACTCTCCGAGATAACTTTATGGGACAATTGGTGGAAACCCCAACTAGGAAAAATGCTCTGCTGGATTCAATAATTACTAACAACTCAGATCTAATTGCAGATGTAGAAATGGGGGAGAACCTGGGGGGCAGTAACCATAGAATGATAACGTTCACTGTAAATTCCAGGAAACATAGACATGTTGGCACAACTCGAACACTCAGTTTTAGGAAGGCTAACTGAGAAACCTACTAGTAGACATAAACTGGGATGGAGAGAATAGCAAGTTAGCTTATTTCAAGAAGCAAAGTCAATTTAGATATTACACAATCTTCCTGAATATGAACACTGAAGAAAAATGGGACAGTTTCAAGGAAATCTTAAATAACAAAATTGGCCAGTCCTTACCGTTTACCAATAAATTCAAGAATGGGAAAGGTAAAAAAAACACATAAGGGAAAAGGACAAGGCCTTCCAAAAATATGTCAGAGGGGCCAGCATCAGGATTCAAAAACTACAAAAATTGAAACAAAAAAATGTAAAAGAGCAATCAGGACTGCAAAAATAGAATACGAAGAGCAGATAGCAGCAGAAAGCAAACAGAACCCCAATAAATTATTTAAATATATCAATAGCAAAAGGGTAAGCACAGAACAAGTAGGCCCAATAACAGACAAAGAGGGGAGATTAGCTACTAACGAAAAAAAGAAAGCAAATGCTTTAAACAAATTATTTCCTTATGTTTTTACAGATGAGACGGACATGGGTAGCAATCAGGGTAACAGCTGCAGGAACAATAATATAAGTTTTAAAGTATCTCAGTGGGTGTTGGAGAGCACAGTGGTACAGAGGCTAGAAATATTAAATGTAAACAAATCCCCGGGACCTGATGGGTTACATCTGAGGGTACTCAAAGAACTTAGCCAGGTCATAGGCAGACCACTGTACATAATCTTTATGGACACTCTAATGACTAGTACAGTACCGACTGATTGGCAGAAAGCAAATGTGGTACCAATATACAAAAAGGGGAAACAGAGTTCACCGGGTAACTAGTAAGGCCAGTCAGCTTAACGCCAATAGTGTGCAAAATATTTGAAGCCATGATAAGGGACTACATGCAGGAATTACCAAATAAAACTGGTATCATAAGTAGAAACCAACATGGCTACATGAAGGACCGTTCTTGTCAGAACTAATTTAGGTTTATGAGGAGGTCAGAACTAATTAAGACAGAGGAACACCAGTAGATGTGGTGTATCTGGACTTTGCTAATGCGTTCCATACAGTACCCCACAAACGTTTGATTCTCAAACTGAGGTCTATAGGTTTGGAGGAAACTGTTTGCACATGGGTGGAAAACTGGCTGCAAGAACGGACCCAGAGGATAGTAATAAATGGGTCATTCTCAAATTGGGCAAAAGTCGGGAGTGGGGTGCCCCAGGGGTCGGTCCTGGGACCAATCCTGTTTATCATAATAATCAACAACATAGAGCTTGAAGTAGTTGGTTCAATTTTCATTCTTGCTGATGGTACAAAACTGTGTACAGCAGTAAATTCTAAACAGGAGATATTTGCACTTCAACAAGACCTGGATAAAATTGAAGCAAGGGCTACACATTGGCATATTGTAAGCTTCTCTGCAACACAAGGCTTGGATCTCAACTGCGGGGATGCGTACGGTTTGATTAGTGGTCGGTCTCGGAGATACTCTCTCAATTGCTTAGAGATGTGTATGAGACCGGTAACATCATTTAAACCGTGGAAGGGAATGGTGGTAAGCAGGAAGTATAGCACACTGGCACGTATCACTTGTAATTGGACTATTGCCCCTAGGGGTGAGGGTCTGTACAGCACGTAATTGAAACGATACAGAGTTCTCCCTGGGGTGATGGTATACAGAGTATATCAATACAGCAATGGCGTAACTTATTTGTGAAAATTTGTCTCTTGCAGTACTATCACTTTACTCTATCATTATACACAGTATGCTTCAGTCCACAACAACCCTTTGAATAGTGCCCAGCAGGGTGCCACTAGGATACTTGTGGTTGGTGGTTATCTCAGCGGGAAAGTCCCTGAGGTTGTCCCATTGGTGAGGCGGTGAGTTCCTGTTCAGGGTGTTAGATAATCCAGGTGCTGGCTGGTGAGGATCTCCTTTGAGCAGTCCCAGTAGGCTGGTATCCGGAAATGGTGTGGAACCAGGTTCCAATATGGTCTGCGGTAGCAGGTTGAATGACCTGGTCCCTTGTGCGGTCTGCGATAACAGAAAGTGAATCGTCAGTGTTCACTGTTACCAACAGTAGGACGCCGACGGTTCGTTTGGCCGTGGCTTAAGGAGCCTGTTGCGCGTGCGCCGGGTGGAGGAGCTAACGAACGTCGTGCGGGTGCGCCAGAGGGAGGTGTTGCTGCTTGTTGTGCGCGTGCGCCAGAGGGAGCCACTGAGGTCCCCCGTACGGAACCGAGTAAGTCCCTTACACATATGCGATTTAATGTTGAAAAATGGTGCACATGGGTGCAAAGAAAGAATGCGCAAACTACTATCTGGGGGTACTGCATTAGGGAAGACTGACATGGAAAGAGACTTGGGGGTGCTCAAAGATCACATATTTGGCAATGGCATGCAATACCAAGCAGCGGCCAGCAAAGCAAACAGGATACTGTCCTGCATTAAATTAAACTTATTCTCCTTAGAAAGGAAGCGATTAAGGGGGTACCTTATTGCAGTCTTCGAAACCATCAATGGGGACAACAATACAAGTTGTTTCCACTGAGAACAGTGCTGAAAACATGTGGACATAATAAAAGGTTAGAAAGCACATGTTTTTTTTTTTTTACTGTGCGATTAGTAAAAATGTGGAAATTCCCTTCCACAGGCAGTGGTATCTGCTGATAGCATTATTATTCAATATTTCAAGAAACTTCTAGATGAGTTTTTCAGTCACTAAGGGGTCTATTCACTATGCTGCCGAGGGCAGCCGAGTGTCGGCCAGCTTCGGCTTTCTGCACGGCTCAGCCGAGCCGATGCATATGCGATCGGCTCCACTGAGTCGCTCGGCCATGATCGGGAGCTGTACGGGCTATTGTGAATAGCCCGTACAGCACCCCCTCGGTTCTACTGAACCGAAGGGGTCCTGGGGCCGAAGCTAGCTGAAGGATCGGCCGAAGCTACAGCCAGATCCCTCGGCAGCTTCGTGAATAGACCCCTAAATATACAAGGATATGGGAAGTGTTAAATACACATAAATACAGACACACATATACACACACACACACATACACATAAGTTGAACTGGATAGACCTTGGTTTTTATTCAACCTCACCTACTATGTTACTATGTTACTATTGCTTGTGCATTTATAATTACCCGTAGACTTGAATGGGGCTGTATTCCAATGTCTCAAGTATGGGAATATGGCCACATACAAGTCTATGGTGCCTCACTGCACCGAAGTGGCCAGTGCTAAAGAAAATTTCTACCCGGAGGATGAAAACAGTGGAATGCCCTGGCTGTGATGCTAAAGTAAGCAGCTGGGTAGGGAATTCTAGGTTAGTAATGTAGGAAATTAAAATAATATTGTATAAAACATTTTCTTTCCTGACTTATCTTTTGCTGAGGCATGTCTAGTGTTGCTGAATGCATTGTAGTATTTGCTTTCATTTTCTGTAAAAATAAGCCATAAAACACAAAGAATGTAATCCCCTAGCCAAGAAACAATCCAAAAAAATGTATATACATTGGCATTTTATCAGAGGAAAAAAAAATCTTTATCATCCACGCCTTGCATTTACAGATGGATAGTCCCTTGCATTTCACATGCCAAGCATTCTTTGCTTTGCCAGGCACTATGAAATAATGTTTCTTGAAAGTGATTGCTGCTCCACATCCACCTGCTGCCAACTCTTTTTACTAGCAGAAAGAGGATCAGTATGCTTCAGAAAATGTTTTTTCATTTTGGACACAAAGCTTAGCATATAAAGTACAGCTGCTGAGGAGACATGTCATGTATTACTGGTAACTGTTTGTTTATGATAACTGCTCCTTAAGCAGACGGTCAATCCCAGTTTTCAAAATAAACCTGACCATTCATGAAGACAGATTAATTTAAAGGGAAAATCTAATGGGTTTTGGACATTTACTTAATGTGAATCTAAACCTAACCACTAACATTTTATATACACTTTAACATTTTAATGATAATTCCAAAATCATTTGCAATGTTTTTAAATCTTTAGTTTTCATTGGAATAATCCATTAAAAAAGAAAAGTCTCAGGCAATTGAGTACACATTTGTCAACTAATTGTAAGTCTGCATCTGACAGAGAGAATTAAGGGTGCATTCACACGAATATCGGAGCCACAAATGTGAGTCAAAGGAGGAGGGTTAACTTGAGTTTGCATAGAGCGTTGACATGCGTTACGTTGCGATAGATTACGTTGCGTTGTTGTTTTTTTAAGCTTTTTTTTATATAAGGCATTGGTTCTGCTTTGCATTGACAAGCGTTAACAGTCTGTTGTGTTGCGCTGAAAAAAACTTTTTTTTTCAGCGGAGGGCAGCGCAACACAATGCAACGCCATGTTTGACCTGCTCCCATTCACACCTATTCATTTTCAGAAGTCCTTGTGTTGGTATCCATTGACAAATGCATGCCAACACATCTGGTTTGAATGGGGGCCTTAGAATAGAAGGATTGTATTTGTATTTTGTTGATAATATATGCTCATTTTAAAAGTTGCTATTCCTCTCTTTTCTGAAGCAAGTGTTATTTAAACATAATACTCACCGAGGGAAATTTATCAACACTGTAGCACCTATCTGCTTCTATCTTTCCTTTTTAAAGCTTACAAAACTGAAGAGAGAAGGTAAATGGTTACTATGGGGATCTTCTCCAGATTCTGTCTGCTCCAGTTTTGATTAATTTACCAGACTTACACAGAGTTATAGTCCTTTGGAAGTTGTCTTTACTATTCAAATGAAACATTTGTTGATGGCATATCACCTTAAAAAGATTTGAGGCACGAGATGCATATGGCATTTCATAAAGGAACAATGGTGGATACCTCCTTTAAAATGGGGATACCTGAATTAAAAATGTTGTTTAGGTAACACAAGAAGTTAACTCTAAGGGCCCATTCACACCAGACACTGCGCTAATCACCAAGCTTGGTGTGTGGTGCCCCAGCACAGTTCTGGAGCACTCACACCCCACTGTGCTCATGGAACGTTTTTTAAATTTCACAAATTACATTTCATTCAGTTCTAGTTACAGCGGGTGTGAGGCAGTTGTACCGCGTCAAATCCCGCTGTGTTAAAAAAAAAAATAAGGCATCTCTTACATGTAAATGGCAAACCTGCTCTCTATAATCCTATATCAAAGTGGGTGTTATCACTACGTGTTTGCAAGAATGGGTTATACCTGGAACTCATTTACATATAGAGAGATTTATGGAAGGAATTGGAACAGAAAATTGGTGGTGACATATTCTTACAACAGAGTGAAATTAAATGGACACACATTATAAAGGCTAATGCAGTACCTGGTTTAAGTGAGATAATAATAGTCTGCATATTGTCTATTGGGTGGATTTATTTCAATTAAGATATAAGATGCATATGAGTGGTAAAGTGAGGTCCCATATAATGTTAGCTTGCAGGGGCTGTGATAAAGGTATATTCTGTTGGTGCAATTTGGTGATCCCTTTAATTTTTATGGCTGTATTGATAAATAACTGAATAAACTTTACTTAATTCAGTGGTCATGTCATACTTGGTGTCAGCATTACCCTTTGAACATTCTGCATGGAATTGCTATTTACTAGTTGTGATTGGGTTGTCACAGATGCGAGTTAGGAAGAAGATACACTTTTTTTTGGTCCCTCTTCTATATGTGTGTAGAGGGCTGGATGGATGTGCATGGGAATTCTGGAACCAGATTTCCTTATGACCGCATTATGTGTAGGAAGACTTAAGGTGGTCATACACTTTACAACCCTCGCAAGACTTTTGCGAGGGTTGTAAATTACTTAAAAAAACGTACGATCTGCCCATCTTGGACAGGCAGATCGTACCTGCGATCATCGCAAGCCCTCACGAATATCGGAGCCACAAATGTGAGTCAAAGGAGGAGGGTTAACTTGAGTTTGCATAGAGCGTTGACATGCGTTACGTTGCGATAGATTACGTTGCGTTGTTGTTTTTTTAAGCTTTTTTTTATATAAGGCATTGGTTCTGCTTTGCATTGACAAGCGTTAACAGTCTGTTGTGTTGCGCTGAAAAAAACTTTTTTTTTCAGCGGAGGGCAGCGCAACACAATGCAACGCCATGTTTGACCTGCTCCCATTCACACCTATTCATTTTCAGAAGTCCTTGTGTTGGTATCCATTGACAAATGCATGCCAACACATCTGGTTTGAATGGGGGCCTTAGAATAGAAGGATTGTATTTGTATTTTGTTGATAATATATGCTCATTTTAAAAGTTGCTATTCCTCTCTTTTCTGAAGCAAGTGTTATTTAAACATAATACTCACCGAGGGAAATTTATCAACACTGTAGCACCTATCTGCTTCTATCTTTCCTTTTTAAAGCTTACAAAACTGAAGAGAGAAGGTAAATGGTTACTATGGGGATCTTCTCCAGATTCTGTCTGCTCCAGTTTTGATTAATTTACCAGACTTACACAGAGTTATAGTCCTTTGGAAGTTGTCTTTACTATTCAAATGAAACATTTGTTGATGGCATATCACCTTAAAAAGATTTGAGGCACGAGATGCATATGGCATTTCATAAAGGAACAATGGTGGATACCTCCTTTAAAATGGGGATACCTGAATTAAAAATGTTGTTTAGGTAACACAAGAAGTTAACTCTAAGGGCCCATTCACACCAGACACTGCGCTAATCACCAAGCTTGGTGTGTGGTGCCCCAGCACAGTTCTGGAGCACTCACACCCCACTGTGCTCATGGAACGTTTTTTAAATTTCACAAATTACATTTCATTCAGTTCTAGTTACAGCGGGTGTGAGGCAGTTGTACCGCGTCAAATCCCGCTGTGTTAAAAAAAAAAATAAGGCATCTCTTACATGTAAATGGCAAACCTGCTCTCTATAATCCTATATCAAAGTGGGTGTTATCACTACGTGTTTGCAAGAATGGGTTATACCTGGAACTCATTTACATATAGAGAGATTTATGGAAGGAATTGGAACAGAAAATTGGTGGTGACATATTCTTACAACAGAGTGAAATTAAATGGACACACATTATAAAGGCTAATGCAGTACCTGGTTTAAGTGAGATAATAATAGTCTGCATATTGTCTATTGGGTGGATTTATTTCAATTAAGATATAAGATGCATATGAGTGGTAAAGTGAGGTCCCATATAATGTTAGCTTGCAGGGGCTGTGATAAAGGTATATTCTGTTGGTGCAATTTGGTGATCCCTTTAATTTTTATGGCTGTATTGATAAATAACTGAATAAACTTTACTTAATTCAGTGGTCATGTCATACTTGGTGTCAGCATTACCCTTTGAACATTCTGCATGGAATTGCTATTTACTAGTTGTGATTGGGTTGTCACAGATGCGAGTTAGGAAGAAGATACACTTTTTTTTGGTCCCTCTTCTATATGTGTGTAGAGGGCTGGATGGATGTGCATGGGAATTCTGGAACCAGATTTCCTTATGACCGCATTATGTGTAGGAAGACTTAAGGTGGTCATACACTTTACAACCCTCGCAAGACTTTTGCGAGGGTTGTAAATTACTTAAAAAAACGTACGATCTGCCCATCTTGGACAGGCAGATCGTACCTGCGATCATCGCAAGCCCGCCCCTCCTGAGGGGCGGGCTTCCGATGACTGCAATGCTGAACGGGCAGTGTGCGCGTGTGCACACCGGCCCGTTCGGCAGTGATCTCTCGATCATGTTGTAAAAAGCAGCCGAAAATCGTACGAGTCTCGGCTGGTTTTCCAACATGCTCGATATACAAAAGACGTGCGACCGTACATTAGAGACGGTCGCACGCCTTCCATACATTGCACGATTCCCGTACGATCGCGGGATTTCCAGCTATTTTCCTCTGGGACTTCTCTTCCCTGCACAGAGCTCGGGCTGTTGTTTTTTGGTCCCGCCTAGTGCCCAGGTGCTTATTTGCCTTCTACTTGCTGTGAAATGTCTAAATGTTGGTAATTAGGGCAGGAAGGAGGATCTTGGCAGATCGAAGGTAAGGGTGTGTGTGAGGGGGACTCCCTAAAGTGTTGCTGACCACTAATGATGATGGAATCTTTTTTTTTTAAAGGTGGAGGGCGAATCCTGTGTGACCTCGAAACGTTGTACTTGTGTGATATGTCGCATCCACGTCAATAAAGACGCACCATATCTGTAATTGGAGTGCCGGTGTTCCATTCATATCTTGTGCGAGTGACGGTGCCATCCGCCGATCACCGCTGCACCCACCTGCTCATACTTGGATTAAGTGGTCAGGAGTGGACATATACAGAATAAACTCACGTGGTTAAGCCTGATTATTAAGTGCTTAACTAACATATTATATGTTAAATTATTGATGATTAACCATAAGCAACTAGTATGAATTAGCAAACTTCTAAGTAGTTTCTATGGGTTTTTTCACTTTGCATATCATGTGAAGCGATGTCCCTATAATGAGGCAGCCTGAGGCGGTTGCCTCTGGCAGCATCTCATTTGGTCATGTCTGGCCAGGGCATCCCTGGTTGTGAAGAGCTCTTAGCAACCTGTGGCACTCTGGCCGCCATCCCTCCCAGCTCCCTGATGTCACTGCTTGAAAGGAGCTGAGTTGGACTCTCTGGCTGCATCCCACCCAGCTCCTGGCAACCAATGGTGTCAGTAAAGGTTACATCAGTAGAGCATTGCTGTTAAATCTCATCTGTAATCTCATGATTGCTGCCATCAATTTCAAATTTACATTTCTTTTTTTTCCCCTTTCTTAAAATGTTACATTTTCTCAATGTAAACAATTGGTATATTTTCTATTGTGAATAAAATCTGGGTTTATGAAATTTGGAAATCCTTGCATTCTGTTTTTATGTAGCTTTTACAAAGCGTCCCAACTTTTTTGGAATTGGGGTTGTACATATATTTTGTGTGCAGGGGTTTCCGTTAGTATGCATGCGATTGCGCATTTTTCATTTTTTGGGAGGTATTTTTACATTTTTTTATTTATTACTTAATTTCTGTTACTTGCGGGGCTCATAAACCTCCTATGTGAAAGCACATTGCAGGTTCTCTTTAGGTCTATTAGACCCCTAATGTCACCTTTCCAACTGCCTGCTGAGGCAGCTGGCAATGGCTGGGAGCAATAGCCAGCCTGCAATTGGCTATTTTAAATTGCAATAGCAGGCTGGCTATTGCACCCGCCTACTGCCTGCTGTCAATCAGTAGAGGAAGGAACTGAAGGAGAAAGTTTTCCTTCAGGTTCTCCTCTGCTGATTGACAACAGGCAGTGGGTGGGTGCAATAGTCAGCCTGCTATTGACTATTGCAATTTAAAATAGCCTATAGCAGGCTGGCTATTTTAAATTTGTCATTTGTCATCCTCGTCCAACAATGAGTGACTTTCTCTTTCTTTTTTACACCCACCATCAAATGGTCTAAACATGTGTCATCTTTCTAGGTTGTGGCGCTCCTTTTTTCTTTGTTTGTTCGTTCTGCATACAGGACTCCTCTTCCCGTTAAAGGAGACAGCACACCAACCATCCGCACCTGCATTCCCATCATCAGAAGTGCACTTAACATATTGTTCTTTTGGGGTTGAAGGGGATATAGACCAACTGCAGCCGGCACCAGCGAAGAGGAGAACGGGGAAGTAGAGCAGCGGCGGGGCATTCAATTAATCAAATCAACTAATTGATAATGAGAATCATTGACAACTATTCTCATTATCATTTATCATCAATTTAATTGATTAGTTGTTGCAGCCCCATCTAGAAGTATCTGTTTGTAGATTGCTGTTTCTAAACATTTCTAAAGGTGCCTTTGTTGTTATTTTGAAGATATGTTTATGATAGGATAAAGTTCCTCTTTAAGGCAGTTGTGACAGTCCACTAACTACTTTGCAAGTTCTAGCAGCTGGGCAAATGGATGGTATTCTCCACCCTGTGCATCAACTGTGGTTAGCAGGTCTAACTAAGCAATAATGAGATCAGCTAGCCTTTGTACCACTACTAATGGCAGACTGATGTGCTTACTCATAGCTATTATGCCTCCTCACAGGAAGAGCATTTGCTAAGTGGACTCTGGATTTATTAATATTTTGCAGTCACTGGTTTTCCATATTTTATAAAATCTGGGTGGCAGAATTTAAAAATATGCCATTTAAAGCTATATGTGCTCAATACACAATCTAATAGATATAATTATTTTAACATTATAGACTGCAGATAAGGGATTTATCATGCTATGTTAAAATTATTATTATTTTTATAAATATATTTATATTTTTTTCTGACTTTGAAGAAATTTAAACAGAAGGTTAATGGCAAATTCTTTTTCAATAATAAAATATGTTGCATCAGGTATGTGCATTTGTTAATGTATATAATGATTAGATCACCTTATTTGAAGCATTTTCAAAAAGGAAACCCCCGGCAGCCATAGTATTCATTACAGTGAAACTGTAATTTGCTATAGCGTC